>NC_056747.1:178478712-178586212 GCF_019279795.1 Protopterus annectens | reverse complement strand
CATGGTTCCATATCATATGCTTGTGCTAAATACGTTGACTCCAAGCTTAAACCAATACTCAAGTTGGAACAACAAATTTGTCAGGACTCATGGCACTTTCTTAAGTCCATTAACAACTTGGACTTTAATGACAATTTAGTGTTTCTTACAGTGGACATTAAGGATTTGTATACTGTAATCCCTCAACTAGTTGGTATTGAGTGGGTTAGGGATTTTTTGCATATGAGAGGCATGGACAACCAAGAGGTGCATGTCATTGAAACTCTCCTTGAGATTGTACTACTTAACAATTTTCTGTTTTTTAACAATGAATTTTACCTCCAGACAAGTGGCATTGCTATGGGAGCTGCATGTGGCAGCAGTTTTGCCAACACTGTCATGGCTTACTGGGAAAGGTCCTATTTGTTTAATTCCCCTACCTTTAAGAACAACGTGGTCTGGTACACTAGGTACCAGGATGACATGTTCTTTCTATGGAAGGATGAAGTAAATTTGATAGATGAATTCATCAGTGAGATTAAAACTTATACTACCTTTTTGGATTTTACCTTCCAAATAGGCACATACTACATTGATTTTTTGGATATTCATCTAGCAAAGGACCTTGTTAACCACAGATTTAGAGCCACTATATACCGTAAGCCAACCCATTCCAACGCCTTTCTGCATTTTTCCACTTGTCACCCTTTACACCAGAAAAAAAGCAGTGGTGAAGGGACAAGCAGTAAGGGCTGCTAGAATGGCTAGTGACTTCAATGATTTTATTTCTGAATATGACTTGTTAAGATCCATGTTTAATAGGAGAGGGTATCCAATGGCCTTTGTGGCCACTGTGCTTGAAGAAGTCATTAGTAAAAGGTCATCAGGCCACTTCACCCCCCCCCCGTTACACAAAGGTTATAACATGCCAGTGTCACACACTTAACATTTTAGCATCTCCTGCTTTAACAAACATACAGGAGGGAGACAAATCAACTAGACTGTTAACAACTTACTCACTTGACTCTAGAGTCGTTAGAGAAATTGTCATCAAGAACTGGGCATTTATTTCGGAAGATCCCCCACCTTGGAAGTTCTTTAGGTTTGACACCCCAACTAACTTTTAGGAGGGGCGTAAACCTGAAAGGTTTGGTTGAAAGGCCAAAAAGGACTCCTAAATTTAATACAAGCATGACAAAATGTGGGAGATGCCATCAATGCAAGTTCATTAAATTAACTGACAGAGTAAAAAATCAGAAATAAAGTATATTACATCCATGATAGATACAACTGTGATTCTCTAGGGGTTGTTTACGGAGATTTCTGTGACGCTTGCGAAGCATTTTATATCGGGAAAACAGAGAGGAAATTAAAACAGAGGATTTATGAGCACCAGTACAGCATTATGAACAAAACTAGTACTAGTGCTTTAGCCAGACACACCCTCATTTTCCCAAGTCACAATTTCTTATTTGTTGTTTTACAACAAGTAGAACATAACAAAAGAGGGGGGCCCTGGGAACTCAAATTAGAAGAGGCTGAAGTGGAATGGCAAATTGCAACGGCTGCTTACTCTTTTCCAGGGTTAAATGAAGCCTTATCTATCAAGAGCTTGTTGAAGCTTAAAGCCCTGGCAAGATAGGGGTGGCAGCTTGTTTCACACAAAAATGTTTAAAACATCTAACTGAGTTTTCTTCTTTTTACATTTGTTTATGAGTAAGACTTTCTATGGTTTTATATGTTTTTACATGTATAACACCATAAGGCAGGGCGTACAAGTCTTGTATGATGTATTTACATTTTGTTTTTTTACATTAACATAATGTAACTCAATTTAATAACATAACATAATATATTTCAATGTTACACATTTACACAGTACACGCTTTATTTATTATCATTATTTTTTATTTTTTATATAACAATAGTCTATTTTTAAGCATCATTTACCATCCCAATTGTATTTGTATTTATTTTTTGTCTTGGGTTGGAAATGGTAAACTTTTTTAGTAACCTTTTTTAGATGCTTAAGACTATCATTTGGGCAACATGGTTTAATCAGTCCATGTTGCTTTAAATGTTCAATGCTGCATGACATCATGTACTTGGGCTGGCCCAGCCCATTGGCTCAGCAGGTTTGTGTTAGGTTTTTAAACTGGGAAGTGAATAGTTTTTGCTTGTCTGAAGAAGCTGAAGTATTTTGTTCAGTGAAAGACCTTACGTACAATAAACAGCTGGCTATTCCATTGCCTGCTCATTTTCTTTTCTTCTTTCGGTTTTATATGTATTCCCTTCTTCAAGAGTGTTCCTGTAAAATGTCACTGTAGATCTAGGTCTGAGAAGTTCAGAATATCTTCCATAAGAAATATTTAAATAACTTCCTTAAATGCAATTAAAATCTAGGCCTATTTTTTCCATGACAGTTCCTGGAATCCATTTTGGACCTCTTAATTGTATCCTGGGAGAACACATAATCTTATTCATTGAGTAATCCTTCTTATGACAGCATTTTTTTATATATTGTTTCTGTTAAACAGTCTTAATTCAGATTTGGTTTCATGAAATCCAGACTGGTTTTCATATGTTTGCTGAAGAACAGTTCTGTGTCTGACCTGTAATACATTTCAGAATTTTTCTGTATTGCAAGTAAAATTACAATATAGTTTCATTTTCCAATATGGAATTTGATAATTTCTTCTTGATATTCAGCTAATCTAGCGGTTGCTTGGGTTCCTGGTAAATTAATGAAATTAATACTTTCATTTTGCTTAACAAAACAGCAAAATTCTTACAATGTAAACTGGTTTCCATTGTCACTAACAATATATTTAGGTAAACCATGCTCAAATGAATAACGATAGCTTGTGATATGAATTCAGGCAGAAGGAACATTATCCATTTCGATTATACATTCACCAGTACCATGAATACATCATTCATAACTATACATGTGAAATTGTTGTGTATTCTCTTCCATCTCAAATTCCTTTGGGTATAATAATGGTTATAATGATGCTTTCTCGGGAATTTTCTGTTCCATATGACAGGACATACGTGTTTTACACATATTTTCAATCTCTTTGCTTCTCGCTGCTCACTATACTAGTCTTCTAAGAGGTGCTTTCATCTTAGCAATGCAGGGGTGACCTATATGGAATTTTTACAAAACAGATTTCTCAGGGTACAAGGAATATGTTACTTGATTCAGGACCCACCCATTTTCCACTGAAGGTTATCGATCAGTTCTTGTTAAACTTACATTCATATCTGTTTTAACTGGAATGTTGTGAAGTTGGTCTTCAGTTAGATCATTCACATATTCTGTGATTTCTTCTGTAGCATTATCTGAAATTTCATGTAATTGAATACTAGAACATCCAGAGGGGCTCCAGGTCATTTTAATTGCAATTCTCTTGGAAAAGTATATATAGCAACATGCGGTACTTGCCCAGAATTCTGTTTTGGACAGACAAAGAGGAAATTACATATAGGAATTCATGAGCATGCATATTCTCTTAAAAAAGGCTAAGAACAAAGTGCTATACAAGCTGAAGAAATGCATATTTAATATGATTGACCATCTAGTAATGAACAGAGGGGGAGTGATTTTAATAGCATTTTAGGAAAAAAAAGAGTTTCAGGGGCAGCTCAGATCCTGGCAGTTAGAGTGCCTTGTCTTACTGAACACAACACTACTGGTTTGGTACTTTAGTCTTCCAACTTGCTTTTTATTCAGTTTTTTATTTAATTGTTTATCAGACCACTGCCAGTATTTCAATGTAATTTTAGTTAAGTTCACTAGAGGGCAGCAAAGTATAAACAAACAAGACATTTTAATTTTGATTATGTAGTTGTTTTAATGAAAAAAGTTATTTGATTGGTTGTGCTGTGATCACACTTTTAATGTTATTTAAATGGGTTTTTACATGACATCCTGTTTGATACAAGAAGTCTATGATATTGGATAAAAGTGATTTTTAAAGCTTTGTTTCCATTTAAGTGGTTTTATTCAGCTACAAGCATCATGTACACTGTTGCCTATGTCGAGTACACACATCCCATGCACTTCTGTTTGTGTTAGTTTCATGGATCCTATACTGTGCTATGTCAGATACATGCAATCTATCAACTGCTATCCATGTGACGTGCATACATCCTATGCAATGCTGTATATGTCAGATGCATGAAACCTATGCAGTGCTGGGTCAGGTGCATGTATCCCATACAATGCCATCTCTTTCAGATATATGCACCTTATGTAGTACTACATCAGGGGTGTGCATTATATGTGATGCTGTCTGTGTTGCAGGAATTATTCCTTTGCAGTAGTATTCAGGCAGGTGCTTGCATTCCACCTGTTATTTGCACCAGCTTAATGCATTCTATGCAATGAGCTATGCTTCAACAGCATACATTATATGATATGCTTCAGTAGCATATGTTAAACGTGGTGCTTTCTATATCAGACAGACATTTTTTGCAGGGTTTTATATATCATGCACATGTTTCCAATGAGGGGATGGCATACCATTGGAAAGGGTTTTCAGCACTGGTCAATGTACTTTTGGAAAAGTAAAGTACGTAAAGGATTACAAAATAATTCATTTTCAGATATGGTGCCTTTGTTTTCCACAGCATTTAAGATATCTGAACTAAGCAGAATGTCACTACTGACTTTATGGCAAATATATGAGATCCTATAGCACAACATGGACATCATTTATTATTTACTCCTTGGAGACAACTATCAAGTGTCTAGTGTCTGCTTTTAAAAATGGTACAGAAATGTATGCATGTAAAATGATTGTACAGACACTTCTGAAGGAGGAGTTGGGAATTGTGGTGAAACTGAGATGCCTGAAAAATACAAGATAAATAGGACTTTATGATTGCTGTACAGTAGGAAATAAATGAGAAGCAATACTAAGTGATCAGTTTTGAATGAGGTATGCAGGAAGTTACACAGAGACAAGGCTGCTGTACAAGCAGAGAATGGAGAGTTGATGAATATTTTAAAATTAGCCAGTAATGTATGAAGCACACTGTGAGTTTTGTTCCTTGGGTGAAAACAGTTGTAGAAGATTAACTAACATGGACATGATACACTTAGAAACTTTGAATGGGCACATAAACATATTGTCAGTGGGGGTCCAGGAGAACCAGAGAAGTTAAATGCTACATTCTAGTGATTTTAGCATTCCACAACTGGATATATTTCTTTGTTCAGAGAGACACTATTCTTTAATTCTGTTCATAGGTTCATAGGTTTGTATTAGGCTAACTGCCCTTGTGAGCCATTTTAAGCCTAGCCAATTATCCCCTGTGAGATTCAAACCCTCTACCTTGTGATTGTCTGTTTCTTCCATTACAAACAGCACAGAGAGATAAAGAATCGCAGCATTATCTTTCTTTCTTCATTCTTTCTTTTTACAACAGTTTCATATTGTTATTTTTTCAATGTTTGTCTTATTTATTCATTTTATATAATTTTATTGTTATAGTATTAGTGAAACATGCACTTAAAGCAAATTTGACCTCAAATGTCATAAAACATGGGGTCTGAAGCATGCCCGTCAGGAAAAATATGTTGATATTTTTAACTGAAATGGTGTTTTTATTAGAAGTGGCATTAATCTTCTGTATCTAACCAGCCAAAATTGTCAACCCACACCAACGGCAAAGACTGCAGGAACTGATGATGCATGAAGAAGAAACTATGCAGACAGCTCAGACCATTACTTTCCACTGAGTTGACCTTGAGAGTATAGTCTTTCTTACTTTATTCAATTAATTCTTTAAATGGTTAAATCCATGGACCACTTTCGGCCATAAACTGGGCCAGAGCCATATACCAATACAACATAATGTTTAGCAGGGCCACAAAACGCATTGTTTAGGATTCATAGATAAAATTTTACATAAAAACAATACACTATTCCCTAAAATGTTTGACAGCAAGTCTACAGGTAAAATCTGGTTCACAAAGTTACAGTTAAGATTGTACTGACATTTACAGGTACCTGCTCAATGTCTGATGAGTTTACTTATGATAGTTTAGCTCATTCCTTACAACATGAGGTAAGAAGTTAACATCAGATTAGTGATTATTATTTAAAGCTCTTTGTAATAATTCGCTGACTGAACCATTTCACTGTCCAAGGTGTGTAGATAAATCATGGGGTGTATTGTATTCCTATATCATCTCATCTCAACACAGTGAGCATTTTTTTCCTTTATTCTTGTCCTGTATTAACCATATAATTTTATACCATACTATTTGGTTGAGGCCATAATGGAATGATTCTTCTGTACTGTGTTCATTGAATGGAATAACAATGTCTATTTAAATACTGTTGAAAGGCAGACTATTATGAGACTTAATGGAAGATGGTATGCCATAGAGAGAAAAACTTAGCCATAACTAGAGTCACAACATTGACTGATGTGGATGTTACTAGATCTGCAAAATGAATCCTCTCCCACTCATCTGCTGTCATCAGTAAGTACATGTGTTGTTGACTGGACTGTAAAATTAACACTTATGTTCACACCAGCTATTTTGAACAGTTGTAACATATGAATAGGAACAATGTCATTTTGCTGAGTATTTACTGACTAAATAAAAGGTTATCCAGAAGCATCTCTTCCATGCCATCTATACTTGAGAATCATAACTTTTTTCTACTTGTAGGTTTTATTTTCATTACCCCTCCATGAGCTTCATGCCCAATCACCTTTAGCAGAGTTTTGGATTTATTATTCTTGACTTTAATAGATAATTATGGTCTGTAGAAATTAATTTCTTTCTTTTATTTTTGTGTATTTTTCATCCATTTTGCCAACATGAGCATGTTCAACCATTTATTTTTGTGCCAAACACCAGTCACACAGAAATATTTCACCTGCTATAACACTGAGTATTTTTCTGTACATGTCTGCATTTATTTTAACTTTAGGACTCTTAGAACTGTACAGTTTATTCATTTTTTTGTGATTGTCCTTGGCTTGGGAGGTTCTTTTTATCTTTTTTTTAAACACCTTTACTGAATTATCACTTGTGACATAGACAAATTTACTTTTATATAAAAGCATTTAAACTGTTTATTCTTATGTTGTCGTAATTTACTACTTAGGCACATTTTTCTTTTTCTTATATTGCAGTAATTGAATGCAGTAAACAGTATTTCTCTGTCTCTTTTCTATAATGACATCTGAATTGATAAAGCTGTAATCTCAGAGTAGTAGCTTGGACTTGTGGTTTTTAAAGATCAAGTTGAGCATTTTTGGTCAATTATTAATGTAAACTCTTCCTAGATTGTTTAATGAAATCTTGGAAAGTGAGAGGATATCTGAGGAATGGAGAAAAAGTGTTTTGGTACCGATTTTTAAGAATAAGGGTGATGTGCAGAGCTGTAGTAACTACAGAGGGATTAAATTGATCAGTCACAGCATGAAGTTATGGGAAAGAGTAGTGGAAGCTAGGTTAAGAAGGGAGGTGATTATTAGTGATCAGCAGTATGGTTTCATGCCAGGAAAGAGCACTACAGATGCGATGTTTGCTCTGAGAGTGTTGATGGAGAAGTACAGAGAAGGTCAGAAGGAGTTGCATTGTGTCTTTGTGGATTTAGAGAAAGCATATGACAGGGTGCCTAGAGAGGAGTTGTGGTATTGTATGAGGAAGTTGTGAGTGTCAGAGAAGTATGTAAGAGTGGTATAGGATATGTACGAGGGTAGTGTGACAGCGGTGAGGTCTGCGGTGGGAGTGACGGATGCGTTTAAGGTGGAGGTGGGAATGCATCAAGGATCAGCTCTGAGCCCTTTCTAATTTGCAATGGTGATGGACAAGTTGACAGATGAGATCAGACAGGAGTTCCTGTGGACTATGATGTTTGCAGATGACATTGTGATCTGTAGTGAGAGTAGGGAACAGGTGGAGGAGACCCTGGAGAGGTGGAGATATGCTCTACAGAGAAGAGGAATGAAGGTCAGCAGGACTAAGACAGAATATATATGTGTGAATGAGAGGGAGTATAGAGGAATGGTGAAGATGCAAGGAGTAGAGGTGGCGAAGGTGGATGAGTTTAAGTACTTGGGATTAACAGTTCAGAGTAATGGTGAGTGTGGAAGAGAGGTGAAGAAGAGAGTACAGGCAGGATAGAGTGGGTGGAGAAGAGTGTCAGGAGTGATTTGTGACAGACGAGTACCAGTAAGAGTGAAAGGGAAGGTCTACTAGAGGGTAGTGAGACCAGCTGTGCTATATGGGTTGGAGACAGTGGCATTGACAAAAAGTCAGGAGTCAGAGCTGATCTGACGTGGCAGAGTTGAAAATGTTAAGATTTGCACTGGGTGTGATGAGGATGGACAGGACTAGGAATAAGTATATTAGAGGATCAGCCCAGGTTGGAAGGTTTGGAGACAAAGCCAGAGAGGCAAGATTACGTTGGTTTGGACATGTGCTTTGGAGGGATGCAGAGTATATTGGGAAAAAGATGCTAAAGATGAAGCTGCCAGGTAACAGGAAAAGAGGGAGGCCTAAGATAAGGTTTATGGATGTGGTGAGAGAGGACATGCAGGTGGTTGGTGTGACAGAGCAAGATGCAGAGGACAGGAAGAAATGGAAACAGTTGATTTGCTGTGGCGACCCCTAATGGGAGCAGCCGAAAGAAGAAGAAGAAGATTAATGTAAACTCTTCCAAATAACTCTACATTAAAACATTTGAAGGCTATAGCAAAAGCATTCTTTCTGTCTGTGTATATCTTTTTTTTTTGTTTCCACTATCATTGGCCAGGTATGTAAACACAGATAATGACACCTATCACACTGAATTGACTATTTGCACACTATAACAAGAATATGGATACATAATGGCTCAGCTCTTCCAGAAGAGTGTCACCACACTCCACTGTACGTTAGGTATCAGGAAGTTACAATCATGCATACATATGCACATGCACTCTCTGCTGGCAAGCACTGCTCCTGTCTCTGGTAGACATGCTTTGGGGAGATAGGTCATAGCTTTAAAGTGTGGTACAACCAGGCTTCAATAAAGCCTGTACATAAGCAGGATGTCTTCTTGTGACATAGCGTATCAAGAGAAGGCTCCAGAAGCTAATTAACAGTTACATGAGACTGTAATATCACAGTGTGACAATTCTATATTAGATGCAGAGGGTTTTGATTACCAGGGGAAGCACAGCAGCAGTGGATAGTCTTTCTGAGGATGTGAGCAAAATATACCAGCAAATGCAGAAACAGGGCAATCATTTTTCTGACTGCAGCTGGAGAGGAGCTTGTGAGGCCCACTACCCATCACCATGCCCTGCTCTTGATGAGGTGGCTACAGGACAGTTGATAAAGGTGATCAAAAAGGAGGCAATCCCCCCAGGGATATATCTGTGCTGAGTACTGAATGCTGTACAGACACAGCTAGTGGACAGGCAGTGCAGCATTTACCATGAAGGAGGCCCTTACAACAACTCATCTGGATGAAAAGGAAGAAGGATTTGGCCACCTCCATGAAGACCTAGATTTTAGTACCAGACATATGTATTCAATATATTTGCATTCACAATGGTATGTTTACACTCTGTAAGGGCAAGTTGGATGTTTCTAGGTTACAGCTATGCTTGCTGCCAGTGGAGGGGTCCCTTTATATCTTTCCATCAGTCTGATATAGTTGATTGATGGCACCTACCCTACAATGATGCCACTCTGTCACCAGCTATATATGATCCATTGATAGGTGTTCACCATAGACACTTGATGGTATGGCCCCTTAATTTATTGCTTGATGGTTTTAAAGAGCCATTAGAGATATGAGTAGGTGTTTGAACAGATGACTGCCATGGCTGAGTGGTATGGGCTTATAAAGATGGTCTCAAAATACTCTTCCATTTTGAAATGGACACTGTTAAAGCAATGCTTGCTGTTTTTCTGTGTCCCACATGCTTGCCTGTTTGTTTCATGTGGGGTAGATACTGTGGTGCAGGGTACAGAATCTTGCCTCCACCTGACATCAGAAGCATACATTGAATTCCAAACTAAGTTTGTACGAAGTCCTGGTACTGACTTACCTCAGGGGACATATCTGCTCTCTTTACACTGCTAGAGGAACAGTGCTCCCCAAAGGTCACCTTTTTCTCCTAATTCACCAACAATTACATATTAAGTAAGCCCTGACAGAATGGTACTCACATAGCTTATCAGCACAAACTAGCAATCATCTACTCCCCATCTCTTTTGTCTGTGGCAGAACTGGCAGCTGCTGCCCTACAGTGTACACAAAACTACATGGGGGCCACTACTCTGTCTGCACTGTCTGAAGAACATGGATTGTGGTCTTGTATGAACTTCTTGGGCTTGCTTCCCATGTGTAAAAGTTTGCTCATACTCTGTGTGTCTGGTACTCTGTGTGGGTGGTGTTCCACCATCCCCTAAATGGTATAGATGGGTAGTGAGGCATGATGACCTATGCCAGGTGTTCGTAGACAGGTCAAAGTATGATATCCATTTTGTCCATATCATAGCCCATGTAATAGCACTCCAGCTTCACTTGTGACACTGGTAGCTGTTATATACCTGCACCTGTCCCTTATTTGCTGTGTTACCCATATATTCCCATTCTTACCTGAGTCTGACAGTCATCTATTGTGTCTTTCATTGTGGAACAGCACCTGTACCTGTCTTTGTCTCAAGCATGCCCAACTGTTTTTGCTCTGGGACAGTGTATATTACCACTGATTTCTGCATCTGTTAGTAACCTTAACATAACTGGTGTGTGTCACTAGGAACTGGAGGTGGGGATGGTCTTGCCTCTGATCTGCCTATATCTGTGATACCTTTTGTGGGATTCTGCTATGGACTGTTGTCATTGTCCATGGTGTCCTTGCTGTTGCTGGGTTATAGTACCTGTTTTATGTCTGCTTTAACCTGTGCCATGGTGAGAACTGCACAGTTAACATACCATGAGGAACAGTATGCACTTCTACTCCTTTGAATTTGTTGGATAACTTTCCAGCATTGTCCTTGCCTGCCTCATTGTCATCTCATGCAATGCTACTGCTTAGAAAGGTGGACACTTGTAATAGTGCTGTTGCCTAGATTTCATGTGCTGCTTCCCATGAGGTGACACTGGCTGCCACTGTGAACTAGAGTTATGAGCAGTGGCAATGTATGTGAGGAGTTTATCTAATGGATTGCTTGTGGTACATGTAGTTAAACTGTAATTGGTGGCATGTGGATTATATCACAGCAGCTGTAGCATGTGTGCAATGCTTATGTGCACCTCTGAGATTTCTGTGTCGAGTCGCCTCTCTTTTTGTTTTTATCTGCCTGCATTATATCTGGAATGTTCTGGACACTAATTAGTGGATGCTCCTGTGGGGTTATCAGACCTACTCTACTTCTCAGCTACTTCTGGGAAGAGTTTTTTCCCCTGCTTGAAATACGTTTTGGATATTCTGGGAAGTATTGGTAACATGTTGTTTACATGACAGCTCCTGTGAAACATGCTGAGTACATACATACCAGCTTCATAGGACATAATGGGATGAAGCTTACTTTTTCATTATGCCTGCATTGTGTGTGTGTATGTGTGCGCGCGCGTGCATGCATATGTGTGTGTGTGTGTGTGTGTGTGTGTGTGTGTGTGTGTGTACGCGCATGCACGCACGAGTGTTTGTGCATCTCATTCTAGACGTCACTGCTATTGTGGGAATTTGCTTTTTGCTCCCTTGGGATGCTCGTTCCTCTGGACTCATTGGTTGCCTATATCATGTGTTGGGATGCTCCTGCCCAGTAGGACAATTATTTTTTCACTTGTGCTATACTGCTTTTACTTTGTTTGGTGTCTTAAATACTCCCCTTACCATCAGTGACCTTGCACTCTACTTGCCATCATTTGTGAGGTCAGTTTACCATTTCTTTAATATTTAAGATATCTGTGAGCACATACATCTCCATCTTTGTGGTGCTTGAATGCTTCTGTCTCCCTCTTCTCCCCGAAATTTAGGAAGGCAATTTTTCTCCTTCTACAATTGTGCTGCTTCAGTGGTTAACTTAAATACTTATTAGTCTGGTCAGCAGTTACTCATCAAACAGTAGGGAAGCTTCTTTTTTCTGCATTTGTCAGTGACCTATTTGCACAATCTATCACTGTCTTTCACCTTATGTCTGACTTAAGACTTGCTGACAGGGTTTTAAAACTTGCATTAACCTTTAAGAAAGTTTTACAGTTTGGCTTGACATATAATGCCATGGCATTTCAACTTATTTTGTTTTATTGATCATGTGATTTCTGACATACCTTTCAACCTCTAAGTGCAAGAAATCTGTTCATAGCGAAAATAATGAGGGGCAAAGGACCAAAATCAAGAAAAGATTTTAAATATTGCTCTTATAAGCTTGGAAATTTGCTAGAATAACAGGTTTTGCTTTAGCATGCATTTTTCTGAAGGACATGAAGTCTGAAATTCAGGCATTATGTCATTATTTAGTGACTTTAATCCTCAATAAGATGACAGAAAATTAGAAATTTTATGAAAGACAGACCAAAAATATTAGGTAAAAAATAGACATTCTGCAAAAATTTAGGTAGTTGGGTAGATGCTTTCTGATGTTTGTCTATTCAAGCAAAGAGCTTTTTTAATTAACTATTAAAGTACAGTTAATATATTGAAATATTTAATGAACTTCAAGCTCTGATCTGTAATGCCTAGCAATCTTGTCACTTCTTTGGCATTGTTTGAAAAGAACATTACATGTGAAGTCTTAACATTGTGAGAATCTGGTGGCATTCCTCTTCCTGAAAACATAAACCCATAGATATTAATACAGACTTGCCAACCTCATATTTCTCTTTGCTTTCAGTTAATGCACCTTGTTTATACCTGTCAACTATTTTTCTCAGAAAATAAACATATTCTGAAGTTTTGCCAACTTTAATAATATCATCACTGTAATTGTTCATATTTTGTACCCTTTTGATAACTTTTTGTAGGATATGCTGAAATAAGTGCTCCTTATGCTGAACTTTCTCTAATGATCAGTCTTTTTTATCTCTGTTTTGAAAAAGTTAAAAGTAATTCCAGCTGATGCTAAATGGATCTCAAATCAAATTTGATGAAAACTGTAGCTCTGCTTAATTTACTATTAATTTAGTCTACAGCAGGCATTAGTTATTGTTAGAGTTACAATTTGCTATTAATGTAGTCTACAGCCGACATTAGTTATTGTTAGAGCTACAATTTGCTATTAATGTAGTCTACAGCCGACATTAGTTATTGTTAGAGTTACAATTTGCTATTAATGTAGTCTACAGCTGACATTAGTTATTGTTAGAGTACTATTAATGTAGTCTACAGCAGGCATTAGTTATTGTTAGGAGTTACAATTTACTATTAATGTAGTCTGCAGCCGACATTAGTTATTGTTAGAGTTACAATTTGCTATTAATGTAGTCTACAGCTGACATTAGTTATTGTTAGAGCTACAATTTGCTATTAATGTAGTCTACAGCCGACATTAGTTATTGTTAGAGCTACAATTTGCTATTAATGTAGTCTACAGCTGACATTAGTTATTGTTAGAGTTACAATTTACTATTAATGTAGTCTACAGCCGACATTAGTTATTGTTAGAGTTACAATTTACTATTAATGTAGTCTACAGCTGACATTAGTTATTGTTAGAGTTACAATTTACTATTAATGTAGTCTACAGCCGACATTAGTTATTGTTAGAGTTACAATTTACTATTAATGTAGTCTGCAGCCGACATTAGTTATTGTTAGAGTTACAATTTACTATTAATGTAGTCTGCAGCTGACATTAGTTATTGTTAGAGTTACAATTTACTATTAATGTAGTCTGCAGCCGACATTAGTTATTGTTAGAGTTACAATTTGCTATTAATGTAGTCTACAGCCGACATTAGTTATTGTTAGAGTTACAATTTGCTATTAATGTAGTCTACAGCCGACATTAGTTATTGTTAGAGTTACAATTTGCTATTAATGTAGTCTGCAGCCGACATTAGTTATTGTTAGAGTTACAATTTACTATTAATGTAGTCTACAGCTGACATTAGTTATTGTTAGAGTTACAATTTGCTGTTAATGTAGTCTACAGCCGACATTAGTTATTGTTAGAGTTACAATTTGCTATTAATGTAGTCTACAGCCTACATTAGTTATTGTTAGAGTTACAATTTGCTATTAATGTAGTCTGCAGCCGACATTAGTTATTGTTAGAGTTATATAGCACTGTTTATCACGCTCATCTTTATGCATGTTATCACTTCATTCAGACTTTTTTGGCTTTGGTTGAATAGCAGCAGCTGAAGCAAACCATGTTGGTTCTTGTTACTTTCTCACTAATGACCATTTACTATAACTTTTTTAAATTTATCTTCACCTTTCTGTCCTTGATAATGTATTCTTCTGCTGGTTTGATCTGCTGAGCGTAAATGCAGATCTATGTTTAGATCATATTTTTTACAACTGTCCTATGCTATTTATATTCCTTTAAAAAAAACTTGCTTAGTCACTAGTTGTAACATGATTATATTTAATGTATTTAGTTTGTATAAAAGTCGGGGTGACTCTTCAGTAGGATAATTCAGAGAAGATCCTTAGTCTTCTATCCCATGGAATGTTACACTGCTTGATTTTTCATTTACTTGCACCTTTGCTGAAAATAGGCATTAAATGGTAATAGTTCACTGAGATGAATGCAAATTTCTTTTGCAGTAACATTTTGTAACTGTAGTTATGATTTTAATCTTTCAAATATGTCACTGTTTGCTTTAAAATCTGAAGCACCTGAATTAGGTGTCGTAGCACCTCTCTAATGACATTTTTAACAACTGATGATTCACAGACCAAGACTCACCAAATTAACAGGTTGCCAGTGGTTTCATGCTGAGTCATCAAATGTAATTTTGGAGAATGGAAAAAACTGCCAAAAAATGTTCGCCGAAACCGTCTTTGATGAACAACCCAACAAATTTGTTTTTGTACGAGGACAGCCTTCCACAGCCCTAGACTTTATCAACTCCATGGTCATACAACAGTAGAGAAAAAGGCAAACTCCACTTTTGGTGAAAATAATCTCAGAGAATGGCGCTCACTCATATTGCATTAACTCAAATTGTGAGCCATGGCAATACCTGTAAACACTGGAAGAAAATAACTTTTCAGCAGCCATGACTTAAATATACAAAGTCTGATGCCATGTAACCTTGGGGTGAGGAATACTTATTTCAATTTGTGAATCAAATATTCACTTCACAACACCCTGACCCCATGTGCAAAAATGGCAAAAGGGGTTATGGATGGATGGATGTGAAATCAGATTTTGCATCTTTAACACGTGATGGGTGGCAAAGATGCAGGAGTAATTACACTCTGCAAAAATACTTTCAACGAACTCACCAAAAGTTAATAACTTTTCTTTGTTTCTGCAAGTTCTGCTTAATGATTTAACAACTGCTAAAAGTGCCTGGGGTAAGGTGACATGATAGCCCTGAAATTGTTAACATTTTGCCATCAATATTCATAATTCTTATGGACACCTCAGGTTTTGTGTTATGGTCACTGCCCTAAATTATATATGCACAAGTATGAACATATTTTCATTGTCTCTGTGACAGCAGTGCCCTGGCCCAGCAATCAAGGAGCCTCAATCCTCACCACTAAAACCAGAGAGGGCGTCCCATATAAGAGGAAAGGATAACAAATACACACAGTAAAGTACAATTTCCCTTAAGTGCACACAGAGATAACAGTCAGTCTGGGGCTGGTTGCTCCCTTGCTCCCCAGGTCCCCAATAAGACTCCCCACTGGCACAGCTATAGGGTCCAGATCTCAGCCTAGCTGGCAAGCAAAAACCTCCAGTACCTTCTCTGTCCAACCAGTGCTTCATGTCCCTGCTCAAGTAGCTGACACACACACACACACACACACACACACACACACACACACCACACACACACACCACACACACACAGACACTCCTGGGAAAGGCTGACACAGAATCTCCAGCTGTGCCCCTTTACCCAGACTATGTGGTAGTAATCACTGCCACCACCAGCTAATAATTATCAGCTACCTACAGGCCCTTAAAAGGGTGTCCAATTATTACTGTGCAATATTATTATCCAACAGTAGTGTAACTTAAGGAATCTTAAGGCTTTGGAAGGGCTTATTCTAGGATCACTTATAAGCATGCAATGTACTCTAGAGCTTAACTATCTCTACATAAACCAGCCACAGTTGAAAAGGGTTTAAAAATATTTAATAATAAATATTAAAAACACAAGACAATACTACTACACCACAGTGCTACTCAAGAGTTCAGAGATCACACAGAAACTTAAAATAAATCAGTAGTACAGCTCTGACATAACAGAAAAACACTTAGTCTAATGTTTATAGTCCTAGCTATTTCTACAAGAAAACATACTTCTAAATTAACTTACTTACATAGAGCAAGACAGTGCTAAGTTGAATATCAAGACAAAAAATGCTTAATAATCTCTGGTTCTCACTGTTTACATTGAAACTGCAGTTTTGCTAAACATTACATCATCTTTTACACTTCCTGGAGTTCCCAGGCTGACACATTAACTACATTTACATTCTTTTACACATAGAACAATAAATGACATTCCATATGTAAATTCTGGTCATTAACTTTAGCCTTAAAACAATAGGCAGGATGCTTACTCCAGACTCATCAACTCCAAATTCTAACTTCAAAGGACATACAAAACATAATTTTAATTTCAAAGAACATTTGAAATGCTTGGCTTAGTTTTCCTTACAGTGGACGGCAATGTTGCTACAATCCTGAAGTTCACATTTTACAGTGTTTTCTTTCATTTAAGAAACAAGCCTGTATTTTATATTTATATTTACAAATGCCAGAATTATGTATCAAATTTTATTTGGCTAGGCTGGCAGCCTTCACCCTTCTATACCAGTCTTCACAGTCTCTTTTTTTAAATTTGATTCTGAGTATGTTTTGATACATTTTTTGGGTGTTATACTTAAATCCCAGATGATATACATTAGTTACAAACTGAACTTACACATTAACAGCTGGTACGCCGACATTGGGCTAAAACTAAATGCTACAAAATGCAAAATTGTTGCATTTGGCAAACAAACCCTCCTGCCAGCTTATGGTGTAACAAATGCTCCTCACAGCTTATGGTGTATAAAATGCCCCACTCTAACATGAAGATGTTGTGAGAGACTTTGGAACCCGGGTAGTTAAGTCCCTCTCCTTTCATCATGTCATAGCAGTGGTCAAGGAATACTTCTCTCTGCAAAGCTGATCACAAAGGCTATTTTCTCTAAATCCAAAGATGTTGTTACTCCTCTGTATTTTACACTGATCAGGCCTTCCATCAAATATACTGGCCCCCTTTAGGAATTATCTTACTGAACAAGCCAAACAGTTGGAGAGACTCCAAAGGTTTCGGACAAAAAAGATCAGAATCTGAGATATGAAGAGGAACTGGAGACTTTGCTATAAACTCATTAGGAGTGATCTCTGCCTTGCTTTTGAGGCCATTGCTATCCAGAACTTCTTAGTTTTCCACAAATCATATTGTCCAACAAACACTAGAACCAGAGATCTGAACCTGCTTCAGCAAATAAATCATGATGGAGAGACAGATTTGTCACGTGACCATCCCTTTCTTTGGAACAAACCTCTTCTACAGATCAAGCAGTGTGGGACACTATCTTCATTTAAGGAGGAATTAGAGAACTGGATGGGAATTTATATAGTCGCCCTTGGTATGACTGACCTATTGCTCCTTGAAAACAGTAGGTAAGAGCTAAATGTGGGTTCTGGCAAGGCATAAATGGCCACATGGCCTAATTGCCTTATGCATTCTATGATTCATTATGATTGTGTGTGATGTTAAAATGTCATTTTATATTTTGGGGTTTATTATATATTTAAGTTCTTTCATGCCTCCTTGTATCTCTACTAGAATATTTTTATACACTGACAGCAAATGGAAAATGTTTTGCACATTACATGTGTACTTCTTTAGATGGGCACTGTCATTTATATGACTATGATGCTACAGAGTGCTACTGTACTATGTATTTGCCTCAGGTTTCTAGCACTGACTTTCTTAGGTTTGGCTTCACTCAGTTTTTTTTTCCATTTTTTTAGCTTTTATCCAGGCTCTGTCACATTTACACCAATTTATACTTCTTCACTTGTTATGTGTCTCTTCTTTGCCCAAACACTCAAATATTTTTAATGGTCTTACAGCTAATGGTAAATTTAGCCTAGATTATACTTTTATTTTAACTTCTTTCTGTGCCACAGTTTGAATAATCTGTTTTTCTTTCTTTGTTAATATATAGAAAATTACATTTTTTGCAAAGCTCTTAATCTTGCATAGTATGGTACAGTATATTACAGTATAGTATAGTACAGTTTGATACAGTATAATGTAGTGTAGTATAATGTATTGTAATATAGTATACTACAGTATAATGTAGTGTAGTATACTACAGTATAATATAGTATGGTATAGTATAGTAGAGTATAACGTAGTATAGTATAGTACAGTATGATATAGTTTAGTACAGAAAAATGTAGTACAGTACAGTATAGTATAATGTAGTATTGTATCGTATAGTACAGTATAAAGTAGTGTTGTGTAGTATAGTATAGTATAATGTGGTATAGTATCATATGTATTTATAGGTTGATATTAGGCTTATGTCCAAAATAAGCATTGAGAAGTAACTTAGATACTTAGCTGCCATTGGAGACTATTTTCATATACCTCAGGGATGAATTTGCAGTTACTCATCCACTCAATTAATCTAGAATTAAATGTTGCCAGTTTGTTTTTGTTTGCTAAGTACCTATCATGTCAGCTAGTGTTGTTCATGTGACAATGAAAGATTAGTACTTTTGTGTATTTGTTGTTTCACGGGTACTCTGGTGTACTGGAGGTTGAAATGGGTTCATATGTAAGTAATATGCTAGCTGCTTTTTTGGTCCATTTTAAGCATAGACAATTTCCCTCTCAAAGGTGAGACTCAAACCCTGTGCCTTTGAGGTAAACACCATAACAATTTCACCAACCCCTTATGGTGTCTTCCGTGGCACAAAAAACAATGCAAAGTTTGCCATGCAATAGCTTGTATGAAACAGAGGACAGTAAGAGGGTTGTTAGTCTTTAAGGGTATCTTACAGCCACTTGATCTACAATTTATTTTATTAGAAATCTCTGTGGTCCTTCAAGCTGGCAAAGATGTTTAGAAAGGTACATGCCATATGGGGTATTTTATTCAATGTTCAGTCTGCTGAGGAACATGTTTAGTGAAACTATGACTTCCTTGCCCTTAGAGATGACACATCTAGAGATTATCTGCATTAGGTACACTACTTCTTTGACATGGTGGTCAAAAGAAAGCTTGTTATTAACAAATGTATTCAGGTCTCTAATGATTATGTTGGTTTTAAGGGAAGCATTCTTTATATGGTAAAAAAAAAAAAAAATAGAGATGTTCAATTTTACAAAAATGACCACACTATATTCTTTGGCATAGAATATGAGTCTACGATCATTAAAACACTAGTTCATAGGTTCATAGGTTCATACTAGGCTATCTGCCCTAGGGCATTTATAAGCCTAGCCAGTGTGTGTTTGGCTTTCGCCACCCATTTTAAATTAATTTTGCTATGCCCTTTTTCGAGGTTAGTATACTGTGCCTCTTTCTAACAGTGACACAGAAGTGATACCAGGGGTAAACCTACGATCTCCCATCCACTCATCAAGATTCTTCTTGAAGAGAGTCAATGAGGGACTCTGCCTAACCTGGACTGGGATTTTATTCCAGAGTGAAGGGAGCCTCTGGGTTATGAATCTGTCCCTCCAGCATGTCCTATTTATTTCAGTGCTGAGGTTCAAGTCTCTGCTTGATGGGGTTTGGATTTTCTGAGGTGCAGCATGTCCATTAATTCCGGGTTGGACATGGCTTTATACATCAGGTACAGATCGCCTCTGAGCAGGCGGTATGCCACTGATTAGAGCTGGAGTTTCTTTAACCGGGCAGCATATGGCATCTGTTTGAGCCCTATGATCCTCTTGGTGAGGTACTTTTGGGGTCTTTCCAGTTGCTGCAGGTGTCTGGTAAGGTACATCCCGAAGGGCATTGTACTCAATTATGGGCCTGATGAGGATGAGTAAAGAGGCACGATGACCTCCCTGATCTAGATGTGAATCCCTTCATGATTAGGTGGGCTATATAAAATGTTTTTTTAACCACTTTGGCCACGTGGTTGTCAAATGAGAGATTGCTATCAACTTGGGTCCCCAGGTCCCTAATTAAGTCTTCTGTACTTAATGGATTACCACCTATGTGGTAATTTGTAGGCACTGTTTTGCCAAAGGATGACTATACACTTTTTGGCATTTAGCTTGAGGCCATGGCTCTGGCACCAGTTGTCTGTTTCTATGAGGCCCTTTTGGAGGATGCTTGTGTCAGCTGGAGAGTCGATTATGGCGCCCAGTTTGCAGTCATCTGCGAACTTAGTCAGCCACAGTCCTTTCGTGTTGGCCTGTACCTCCGAGAAATATATACCGAACAAGAGAGGTCCCAGGACTGAGCCTTGTGGGATGCCACTTGTAACTGGTTTGGAGTCTGACATGGCTCCAGCAATTCTAACCAAGTGGGTTCTGTCCTTGAGCCAGTTTGCAACCCATCTAGTGACATAGGGGTTTATATTTAAGCTGGTGAGCTTATCTATAATGCCCGAGTGGGGTATTGTATCGAAGGCTTTTGCGAGGTCCAGGTAGGCTGTGTGGACCACCTTCCCCTCGTCAATGGCCTTGGTGACTGTTTCAAAGAAATCAACCTGGTTTAAGAGGCAGGATCTGCCCTTAACAAAGCCGAACTGGGAAGGATCTAGTGTCTGTAGGTCCCCAATATCTTTATTTATGAGGTCCATGATGATCCTTTCCATAGCTTTGCAGACTAAGCTAGTCAGGCTTATGGGGCGATAGTTTCCAGGAGCCGTTGAGACACCACCTTTGTGGAGAGGGATCACTGTTGCTGTATGCCACTCTTTGGGTACATATCCTGTAGTAAGGCTGAGATTGAACAGTAGTTTTATGTTTGGGTTTAGCTCTTCTTGGAGTTCATGTAGGGACACCGTCTGGTCCCATTGATGCTGTGTTTTTTTCTTTGGAGAGGGCAGCTCTTACCTGAGCATCTGAGATGTCAGGGTGGCAGCACTCTGCTGGGATAAATATTTGCCCTTTTGGTGGGGAGGGGGGGGGGGAGTTTGCACAGAACCTGTCAGCTAGGATGTTGGCAATGTCTGTGGGTTCGGTGTATTTTTTGTCATTTTGGACTAATTTTGAGAATATCTGGGAATTCCCACCCAGGTTCCTAACATAACTAAAGAAAGCCTTGTAATTATCCTTAGTGTCCTGTGCAATTTTTCTCTCGAAGCTGGCCTTAGACGATTTTATGAGTGCCCGTAGTTTTTTGCTAATACTGATCAGAGATGCCTTCCCTTTTTGGGATTTTGCTCTATCATGTAGTAGCTTCCTCCTTCTATTGTATAGTTTGTTTATGGCTGGGGTCCACCAGACAGGACGTCTGCCTTTGGAGGATTGGGTCTTGGTTTTATTTGGGATTGCATGATCCATGCATTCCTGAAGGTGTTCATAGAATGCATTTATAAAGGATTCTGCGGTCTGGGACGTATTTTCCACAGGCCGGGGCTTTGAAGGATTCCACCTCGGTTTTGAGGAGTGTGAAATTTGCTTTAGAAGTTTTTCACTGTGGTTTTCAGGACAGGGGTGGAGTCGGGATGTGAATATCCAGTGAGATTAGTTTATGGTCTGATCTTACCAGTGAGGGATACACTTCTGGTCTGGAGCATAGAGTCCCCATGTTGGTGATGATCAGGTCCAGTATGTTTTCTCCTCTTGTGGGAGTGGTAACAAGTTGTTCCATAGCATTTGAGTTTATAAATTCTAGGAACCTTTGGGCTAGGGTGTTGGAGCTAGAGTAATGCTCCCAGTCTATGTTTGGGTAGTTGAAGTCGCCCAATATAATGGTGTTTGGAGAGACCTTCATATTTTCCAGTGTTCTCAGGAAGGCCGAGTGGGGTTCCTGGGTTTGGGAGGGTGGTCTGTAGCAGGCTATAAACTGGAAGGCAGTTTTACCCGCTGTTTTGCACATGGATAGTCTCTGATGCGTGCCACCAATCTGGAGGTGTGGGTATCTTTGATATTGATAGTCCAAGTTTTAAAGCATGGTATGAGGTATAACCTGGTAGTGCTGGGGTGCTCTCTGGAGCCTTGAACCAGGTTTCTGTTGCTGCACAGATATCGATTTTCTCCATGCTAAGGAGAGTTTTGAGGCATCTTGAGGTTTAGACTTCTGGCATTGAGTAGCATTACTCTTAGTTTCTTATCCCTTGTGATACCTATGGAGGTGGGTTTGTCTTTTGAGCCTTGCCTAAAAAGGCACTATGGGGTAGCAGAGCCTTTGCCAATATCCAGCCCAGGGTGACAGGTGCAAGCCGTCCCTAAGCATCGTGGCTTGTCGAGCATGTCATCCCAGGCTGACAGGCATTGGATCCCCTTTAAATGACACCAATACTTAAGCCAGTTGTTGAAATTGATCATCTTGTCTTCATATTGTGGCATCATTCTTGGTGAGGGTAAGATGCTACTCAAGGTCAGGGTCATACCGGCCTGGGCTACATGCTCAGAGAGCTCCTCTATGTCTCTTTTCATGTAGTCCAGGGACAGGTCATTCACACCAGCATGGACAATGACTGAGTCATATTTGTACTTGCCTTGGAGTGACCTGAGTGCTTGTGTTATGTGGCGGATCCTAGCCCCTGACAGGCAGCTCACCGTGACCTTCTCCTTGTTCAGCCTGGTGAGCAGGACGTCAGTGTGCCAGACGATAGAGTCACCTATTACAAGTGTATCAGGTGTGTTGTTTAACCTTAAGGGCTCTGTCTGTGCGGCACACTGGCTTTGTGAGCTATGTGTTGCTTTGTTTTGGGGTTGCTTGGGTGTCTGCTTTGGAGGTCTCTGCTGCTTAGGCAGATTTTATTTAGAGCCCCAGTATGTTTTGTGTGTTTATGTGTTTGGTTTGCTGTTGTGGTAGGTCTATGTGAGACTGGAATTGTAGTGAGTGTGGTTTCCTTCTCCTCCTGACTGGTTTTGCCAGTACTGAGTTGAGAGAGCTTAGCCTCCAGTATGGCTATATGGTTGCATCTCTCACATGTGTTGAAATTTGTTGGGAGGAGGAGAGGGTTGTCTGTGTACATGAGGCGGTTGTAACATTGCCTCAAGATTCCCAGATTCACCAGCTGGACCGGAGAGGAGATTGACAACTGACCTTTGGACATGCTAGTATAGTATTGGGAATTCCTTTATAATTGAAAAAAAAAGGGCCAATGGGGAACGAGGTACTCAAGGGGAGTTTGTGAGGGTGTAGTGCTTTTAATATTTTAGTGCTGACTTATATAATTGCTTTAGTGAGCAAGTGCCAGATAACTTAAATGCAATGTGTTTCAGGTAACTTAAATGCAAAAACGACAAACAGTAACTTTCTTTCACATGAAACAAGGAAATAAGTACAGTAAGCAATGCAGATATCACTAGGAATCCACAGAAGCGCTGAAAAGCCGCGTTTTAGGTGGAATTAGCGTTTCAGGGAAAGAACAAGCAAACAAACAAGCAGCATACAAATAAAGCTAGATTCAGCAGGCCTGGATCTAGTCTGTGCTACAGCAAACAAGGTGTACCAATTTCAGTAAGAAACAGTTCAAATATGCAGGCACAATAAGCCTTTAACCAGAATTTCCCAGCTCAGAAGGGCAGAGTCCAGCATCTCAGACCACAAACCTTCTTAATGTAAAATAACTGGCCTGAAACCCAAGTGCTTAAACCAGAACTAATACACTTTTAGAATAACAGACACTGAGCCCTCAGTCAGCAGTTCATAACTTAGAAGGATGTAAGCTACCTGTCCTGCCACCACAGTGCAGGCCACAAACCTTCCTAATGTAAAACAACTGGTCTGAAGCCCAAGTGCTTAATCCAAAAGACTTAGAATGATAGCTACACTTTAATCAAGTTACTATCAAGCAGTAATAAATACAACTGAATACTTTAAAGAATGCCTGGATTAGTGCTCAAGTTATACAAACAAAGCTAGATTCAGCAGGCCTGGATCTAGTCTATGCTACAGCAAACAAGGTGTACCAATGTCAGTAAGAAGCAGTTCAAATATGCAGGCACTATAAGCCTTTAACCAGAAATTCCCAGCTCAGAAGGGCAGATTCCAGCCTCTCCTCCCACAAGAGTGCAGAACCCTTTTAATGTAAAATAACTGGCCTGAAGCCCAAGTGCTTAAACCTGAATTAATACACTTTTAGAATAACAGACACTGAGCCCTCAATCAGCAGTTCCCAACTTAGAAGGATGTAAGCTACCTGTTCTGCCACTACAGTGCAGACCACAAACCTTCTTAATGTAAAACAACTGGCGTGAAGCCCAAGTGCTTAAACCAGAATTAATACACTTTTAGAATAACAGACACTGAGCCCTCAATCAGCAGTTCCCAACTTAGAAGGATGTAAGCTACCTGTCCTGCCACCACAGTGCAGGCCACAAACCTTCCTAATGTAAAACAACTGGTCTGAAGCCCAAGTGCTTAATCCAAAAGACTTATAATGATAGCTACACTTTTATCAAGTTACTACCAAGCAGTAATAAATACAATTGAATACTTTAAAGAATGCCTGGATTAGTGCTCAAGTTATACAAACAAAGCTAGATTCAGCAGGCCTGGATCAAGTCTATGCTACAGCAAACAAGGTGTACCAATTTCAGTAAGAAGCAGTTCAAATATGCAGGCACTATAAGCCTTTAACCAGAAATTCCCAGCTCAGAAGGGCAGAGTCCAGCCTCTCCTCCCACAAGAGTGCAGACCACGAACCCTTTTAATGTAAAATAACTGGCCTGAAGCCCAAGTGCTTAAACCAGAATTAATACACTTTTAGAATAACAGACACTGAGCCCTCAATCAGCAGTTCCCAACTTAGAAGGATGTAAGCTACCTGTTCTGCCACTACAGTGTAGGCCACAAACCTTCCTAATGTAAAACAACTGGTCTGAAGTCCAAGTGCTTAATCCAAAAGACTTAAAATGATAGCTACACTTTTATCAAGTTACTACCAAGCAGTAATAAATACAACTGAATACTTTAAAGAATGCCTGGATTAGTGCTCAGGTTATACAAACAAAGCTATATTCAGCAGGCCTGGATCTAGTCTATGCTACAGCAAATAAGGTGTACCAATTTCAGTAAGAAGCAGTTTAGATATGCAGGCACTATAAGCCTTTAACCAGAAATTCCCAGCTAGAAGGGCAGAGTCCAGCCTCTCCTCCCACAAGAGTGCAGACCACGAACCCTTTTAATGTAAAATAACTGGCCTGAGGCCCAAGTGCTTAAAACAGAATTAATACACTTTTAGAATAACAGACACTGAGCCCTCAATCAGCAGTTCCCAACTTAGAAGGATGTAAGCTACCTGTCCTGCCACCACAGTGCAGACCACAAACCTTCCTAATGTAAAACAACTGGTCTGAAGCCCAAGTGCTTAAACTAAAAGGCTTAGAATGAGTTACACCAAGCAGTAATAAATACAACTGAGCACTTTTAAGATGACGCAAAAGCAAAATAAAGTAGGAAGAAACACAAATACAGTAAAAGCAGATTTTTTTTTTTTTTTTTTTTGAGTGAGCAAATGAGATGGGCCCAGGAGTTACAGGACAGAAACAAGTGCAAATGCAGGCCTTCAAATCAGAAAGTTGAGAGAGATGGAAGACCACCCAAAAGGCCAATAACTACAAATTCTGGGCCAGAGTCCTATTAAGCTCCAGGCAGGACAGACACCTTTGAGACACCTCTAGTGGCATATCTGAGTGGAAGATAATCTTCCAACTTTTATTGTGTGAGCTCTATCATAAAACCAACTAGCTTTGCAACAGATAACATAGGGATTGACATTTAGTTGGCTGAGTATGTGACCAATTCCTGCATAAAGAATGGTATCAAAAGCCTTTTTTATATCCAGACATGCAGCATGAACAGTCTGAAGCTCATCCAGAGGCTCAGTAACCATTTCAAAGAAGAGTATTAGGTCAAGAAGACACAAACCTCCCTTCCGTAAAGCAAACGTCATCAGGTCATGAGCCTGAAGGTGATCTATATCATTGTTTATTAGTTCAACTCGAATGTATTCCATAACCTTACAGATGATGCTAGTGAGTATTTTGGGTCTGTAATTACCAGGGTCCATGGCGGGGGCCACTCTTACGTAGTGGTATGACAATGTCGAATCTCATGGGATATAGCCAGGGAGGGCTTAGATTTGATAGGTTTAGAAGACGTCAGGCTACATTTTACCTTGTAATTACGTAGAAGGCTGACAGGTGTATAATCAAGATTGATGATAGAACTGATGTACCTGGTTTTTCAAGAAGAAGAAGAACAGGACCTGTTCCAAAGTGATTTTGGGGGGTCAGTAAGTTGGGGGACAAGGTGTGGAATGATAGGATGAGTGATGAAAACAAGAATGAGGGGTCAAAGTGAAATGAAAGACAAAGCTGTAAGCTAGGATGTAGGTAAAGGCTTTATAATAATATAATAAATAAATAATATAATAAATGATTAGTATACAAATGCAAGTGTAACCACCTAACTTTTTTTAGTAACTGGGCCTTAACACACCACCAGAACCCACCCGTCCCTCCTCTCTATCACTACTGCCAAGGTTCTTTCCCCCCATTACTTATGTCATAGCTATATTTCTCCTCCTTAGCTCCCAGCCCGTTCCTCTCTATCCTTGGGGAACTGAATCTGCTAGCGTATACCTACCTTCCTTCTTGGTGTCCTACCTGGACAATACGTTTCTGAGCAACAGAAATTACTGCAAACAAATAATGTTTTCTGGCTTTTGTTCATATAAGTACTCTTTTCTTACTGATTATTTCTCTTTTCTCTATCTACCTGTCCCATGCTTGGAGCAGTCCTGGTACAGCTCTGCTCCATTCTCCTTCTAGTATCCATGACTCAAATCTTGCCTAAAAAGGTACATGGGGACAGTTAAAATTTTAGCCAGTAAGCAAAGGCCACGGTGAACGAGGTGCAGACTATGCCTTGAAAAGCAGGAAAGGCTGTCAACACCATTACATCTCATACCGTCACACACTGAATCTCCTTAAATAATACCAATTTACTGGTCAGTTCTTCTAGCCATTTATTTTGCATTTTCTATTTAGCCATAAGTTCCTACAAATCTCAAAATAATAAGTGAAGAGCTCCGGTTGTGTCTTTCTGCATCATGCCTGGAGAAGTAAACCAAAGACAGCTGATGTCCATATGGGCGACCACAAGGCCACAGTAATGTTTAGGGCAGTGGAGAGTGGTGAAGGGCCCAAGCAATATCCCTAATCCTGGCACCAAAGAGGTAGTTTACAGTTAGGCATCCTTATGCAGACTAGCAAGTATTACATAAGTGTCCACCTGTGAAGTCACCAATATCAAAGACGTTATTTTGGTTTGCTGTAGACACAGAGGGACTTAAGGATGTAGACTTGCAGTGGGTCTATATTAATCTGCCAAAAGATATTTCCATCAAACATGTCTCCATTGACACCAAACCATTAAAATTCACTTCCACAAATTGCAAAATTTTTCCCAGGGTAAGGAAGTAGTTGACCAACTCCACAACTTTGCCCTTTTCCCCACTGTAGTGTGATCTTGGAGTTGGTATATATAGTTAGGGAGTGTGGGAGGGGCAGAGTCCCCACATTGGGGTGTATGGGGGGCAAAGCCCCTCACTTGGGTGGGTTTGATTTAGTGCAGTGTGTGATCTATTGTGCTACAGGGCAATTGATTCATTGCTGTGGGAAAAATTCCATGATTCGTGGAAATGAATTTCAATGGTTTCATGTCGATGGAGAGGTGTTAGATGGACATGCCTTTCGACGAAATAATATACACCCGCTTACAGCACTGGCAATTCTTGTTGGAGCATGTGTATTGGAGGGTGTTCATTCATTTGTAGAGAAGTTTGTAGAAAGTGAAGTTTGCTATTGAGGTGAATGGGGAGGGGCAATGTTTTCTTGACCACCTCAACATCTGTGAACATAGTACTGTTATGCTGTTTACTGGCTCTCTGTAAGGAGAAAGATCTGTCTGCAGTTAAAATAAATGATTGCATCTATAAGAATAGAGGATCATTAGTAAACATAAAGCAGTTGTTATACTGTTGCAATACCTTCAAGTGGTAATAGAGTGGTCGACATATGGGTTACAGTAGGGTGTGGTTCGCTGGTGGTGGCAGTAACAGCTACATAAGGCAGTTAGTAGTTTACTCAGTGGCAGATTAGATGAATTTAGTAAATAAATGTGATGGAAGTGGGGTTAGGTCAAAACAGATAAAAATTTAGGAGGTGATGAGAGTGGCTGATGAAGCTTATACTTAATAAACGAAAGCGCTAATCCATTATTTTTTGCATCATTTGGTGTATAGTGCTGGTTTATTGATTGTACTATCTGTCAGAGTCTCTGTGGCCTGTGGTTTATCTTTATTGGGTGATGTAGTGATTTTATTAAGGGGTGCAGAGTTAGTAAGGAGAAAATTTAGTTGTTAGGTGAATACTGGAGGAGGGTATGAACTGATCATACACTGCAAGTTGCTTACACACCAATGAAGAAACTGAAGAAAATGCTTGGGGTACCTGTAGTATTTCTCTTATAATGTTTATTTGAGAAGGTATAAAGGATGACATGAGAAAAGAGATGTGTGGTAGAAAGTAAGAAAAAATAAAATAAATGGTGAATGCTGTTTGTGTTGCATAATAAAAGATGCAGATAGTATACTGAAGTAATGGGCTAAGGACAGACGCCTATGTAGCTGCAGTAATGAAAGTACTAACAATTAGGCATGCTTGAAATAGCTTATTAGAGAACATCTAGGAAAGTATACAGCAGTAGGAGTATCTCGGGGAAACAAATGTACTCTGCTGAAATAAGAGATAAAATCAAAACTTGTAACAATAAACGGGTCTATATTACCAAATCGAAAAACCCTTTGCATGAATACGTCGACAACTATAACGCGAATTGCAAAAATCACAAACGCACTAAACAGCGAAAAATAAAATAACGAACTATCATAGTCGGCCAACCCCACCACCCACTACATATTGCCTACCCAAACAAAATAAATAAACCACATACATACACTAACTAAACCTACTTCTAACCAAAAGTAAAGCACCAAAACCCTACTTCTAACCCTACACTAAACCCACATACACAACTAACTATGCACTATCCTTAATCTCTCCCTAACCCTAAGGTCTGTAACTACAGCACTACAGACATACACCCAAAAAAATAAATAATACACATACATACATTTAAGAAAACCCTACTTTCAACACTACACTAAACCCCACATACACAACTAACTGTGCACTATCCTTAATCCATCCCTAACCCTAAGGTCTGTAACTACCTCACATGTCCTCTACAGACATACACCCAGAAAAAAATAAATAATAGACATACATGCAGTTAAATAAATCCCTACTTCTAACACTACACTACATCTTACATACATTACCTATCTATTCACTTACCTTAACCCACATCCTAACCCAAAAGTCCTATCTATTGCACACTTACCTTACGGAGCTATACCGCAGATGGGCCAACCATTACACTTCGACATTTCAATTTTCGCTATTTTAGTCGTTCGGCATTTTTGTTTTTTCACGCAATCTGTTTCGCTCTTTTCATATTCGTGATTACAGTCTTTTGATCTGGTAATAGGAACTCCAATAAACATAACTAGGAACCATAAAACAGTTAAAAAACAGGCAATAATGCTAATGGCACACAATGCAAGGGTAGGTAATTATTGCAGGTAGTAAAGGTAGTACACTGTAGGTACAGAATAACAATGCAGGATACTACAGATATTAAGCAAAAAGAAGACAAAATATAAAGTATGAAAAATGAAAAGAACGGGCATACATTATTTTGAAGTACAGATGGCTTGCAAGGGTGGCACTGGTCAGAAATAAGTGGACAAAATATATATAAAAAAGTCTCTGAACAGTGGGTAGTGTAAGACTTACTGGCTATTAGGTGCACCGGCTTGTGAAACACTGTAGCTCACCATAAAAAGAGCCGTGAAGTGTGCAACATTCCAAACTTTAAAGTGCAGGAGTTCCTAAAGGAATGGAAAGTAACCAATCATTGACAGGTACCGAGAATGTGATTCTCACCAGTGGCAGCCAGGAATCAATGGCTCTTTGCACGAAGCAGTTGCTGTAGTATTAAACGCCAACTATGTGCAGCACAGGTATTCCACAATCAGCTGACAAGAGCCCTATAATGACGGGTTCTAAATATAGGCTCCCCACTCTTCTTTTCTTTAAGTGCTGGTTGGCAGCAAAGCATAAAACCGTGGTAAAGTGTGCAAAGGCCCAAAATGTAAAGTACAGTATGGTATGCTATAGCATAGTATTGTATAGTATAGCAGTAGTCTCTTATATCATTTTGAAAATGAGAAGTGCATTAAAACAGGAACGTATCAAGCCAAACACTTTGGCAGAAAATACTTGGGTAAACTATCATGTATATATATATATATATATATATATATATATATATATATATATATATATATATATATATATATATATACTGTATATTTATTGATTCAGTCCATTTGCATTAGTATTGCTTTTAAACTGGCTTGATTGCTATTAAAATGTGCTGACTTTTCAAAGGTAGACACAACTGTAGAGGACTGGTAAACCATATAAGCAAAGAATTGAAAAGGCTGAGCAAATCAATTGAAAAGTGGCAGTGAAAGTTCAATGCATATGAGTACAAATGTATGAAAAGTGGCAGTGGACGTTCAATGCATATCAATGCAAATGCACTGCAGCTTGACCACAGCAACCCTGCTGTGACATATTAGCATGCAGAATTAGAACTGATGGCAACAGAGCATGAAAATGATCTGTGAAGGTTGCTCACCCTTAGCACAGACCACTAGTAAAAGAGTGAGGGATCTGCTGCAGCAGCCAATGAAATGCTGGATTGTATTCTCAGGAGAGAGAGAGAGAGAGAGTGGGAGAGAGACACTAGAAGCAAAACCTACTACTCATGTGGAGGACAGAATAGAAATGATGTGGGAACTGTGGCAAAGAAGAGTCTTCAGAAGACAGTGAGAGATGTCATAAGAATTAATGATAGACTCAAGGCAAGCAGACCTCACTGTAAGGGTAAGACATTATTCATAATGTCAGTCTGTGCCCCACAGCAGGAAAGTGATAGCAAAGAGAAGAGTTCATTCAGGCAGCAGTTGCAGGACCGCTTGGTGCTGATAATGGTTGACCTAAGTGCACATATCAGGACAGACAGAACAGGATATCAGGATTGCTTGGGTCCACATTGGTGGGGCAACAGGAATAAAGAAGGAGTGGACTTCTGTCTGGCAAATTTCCTGATGGTGGTCATCGCATGGTCCAGCAAGAGAGAGAAGCACAAGATCACATACAAGAGTGGCCAACATGCAACTCAGGTAAACTTTCTCTTCTGGGGTAGAATCAGCGATTGCAAAGTCACTGGGTGCCATAGTCAGCTGCAGTGGTCAGAGAAGGGTCTATGGTCAACAGAGACTAAGCTGAAGACCTGGAAGTTGACTAGAGAAAAGTGCAATAGTTCAAGGAAATTCTCAGTGCTCTAGTACCTCAGGAAGAAGAAGAAATGGCTGGAGTTGAAGATGAATGGCAGCACCTCAAAACAGCAGATATATGCTGAGGCAGGTATGGAAATATGTACATAAGGAAAACTGGTGGTGGAAAGCAGAAGTCCAAAAAGTCATCATAACAAAGAAGTGCAGGAAAACATAGGATATAGAAAAGATGGATCATGCTAGGAAGGAATACTGGTTGGTTAATAAACATGTTAACAGAACAGTTGCAATAGGAAAGAACAGGGCATTATGCTAATGTCAGCCATACCTGCTTCTGGGAAGTGACTCATTAGATGGCAGAAAGAAAATCTATCAGGTTGCAAAGCTAGGACAGAAACATAAAGAAGAAAGTCAGACACTCTTCATAAGGGATGCCAGCACAAAACTGCTCATATGTCCACAGGATACCAAAGGTAGATGGAAAGAGTACTTCCAGCAGCTTCTGAGTAAAGACATTCTCAAAGAAGCTGTCCTGCCTCAGACACAGCCTACAATGAAAGAAGAAGAAGAGGAGCCTCTCCTAGAAGTAGGAACAGCACTAAGGAAAATGAATTCAGGGAAAGCGGCAGGCTCCACTGAGGTCACAGCAGACATGATAAAGATATTTGATGAGTTAGGGGAGAAATGGCTCTAGAGGGTAATTATAGCAGTATGGAGAGAAATGTGTATCCCAGATGACTGAAGAATAAGCATTCCAGTGCTATTTTACAAGAACAATGGGGATAGCCACAACTGTGGGCAGTATAGAGGTATCAAACTCCTGTCATATTCCATGAAAGTGCTGCACAACTGACCCAATGTTTGCAGTTAGATAGATGAGAAGAAAACAGAGATAAAGAAAGAGTTCTACTATACATTCCTAGACTTAGAGAAAGCATATGACAAGGTTCAAAAAATATGGGCAATTCTGTGATAGTTCAAAATCCCAGAAACCATCATAGGTTTTGGACAAGGATGCAGTCAAACAAGTACAGTGTTTGGACTCACAGAGGGGTTCCCTGTGGGAGTGGGTGCGCACCAGGGTTCAACTCTGACCAACTGCTGTTTGTACTGGTGACGGATAACATTAGCAGGCAGGCTTGGCAGGAAAGATCAACAAAGATGTATGCAGATGATTTGGCATTACAGACAGGCTCTGAACAAGAACTTCAGCAGGTGATATTAGAATGGAATGCACAAATGAAGGCACATGGGATAAAACTGAGTACAGATAAGAGAGTTGCAATGACAGTAGATGGGAGAAATCAGAAGAAGCTGAGAGCTGAGACAGAAGAGAAAGTAGTAGGACAAGTTAGCAGCTTCAAGTATGTGAGAGAAGTGGTTGAGGATGGGAGAAGTCTGCATGAGGAGGTCAAAACTAGAATGTAAGGAGCTGCAGCCAAATGGTTCAGAATGTCAGGGGTAGTGGTGACAGAAGAATGCTAAAGAAGCTGAAAAGTAGGGTGTGCAAAACAGTGGTGTGACCAGTACTTCTATATCAGCAACCTGGGTAGTAAAGGCAGATCAGTTAAGGAAGCTTGAGGTGACAGAGATGACATTCATGAGATGGGTGGTAGGATATACATTGTGGGACAGATGAAGAAATGAAAAAAATTAGAGCAGAAACCCAGGTAGCTCCAATTGCAGTGAAGGTGAAAGATAACAGATGACTGTGGTTCAGGCACATGTGCAATAAAGCAGAAGACAATCTGGTGAAGAAGAAGGCAAGAGGAACTGAGGGTGTCCAGCAAACAGATGGATTGTGAGAGAGAAAACCTGTGACAATCAGGCATGGCTGTGAAAGAAGGTAGGAGAGTGACAGTAAATAGAGAGTGATGGTAACATCTGAAGCCACACCCTAACCCTATGTTAAAAAAATAGGAAAAGGGGGCTTGATGAAGATGAAGTTGATGATGAGACACTAGAAGCAAAGAGGCAATGATGTTCTACTGGACCATGGCCAGTCCAAATCTCAGTCCAACTGGCAGTTTTAGAGGACATGGGAATATCATGCTGATGGAAGGAATCCAGAAGAAAGTCACCAGAATAGTGCAAGGCGTGGAAGGAAAGTGACATGTACAAAGATGTTTACACTACATACTAGAAAATATAGGGACATGATATTGGAACATTGAACCACGTTATGGAGATGTGAAGGGGTTGTCTGAACAGGAACTACTTAGAAAGGAAGGCAGCAAGGGTAGCAGATTGTAGGACTTGATTGCTCCAGTGATATACAAAAGTGTTTCTTCACAGAGAAGGGTGTAGATCCAGATGTTGTACTACCAATACAGGTGGTGGCTATCTGTTACAATTAATGCAGTAGAGTTTGTACTCCTTTTATTCCCTTAATATGGATGTGTGCTAAATATTTTTAATAAGACTACACTTAGCCTAAGTAAATGCTGTTTCTAGTTATGTTTTTTTGGTTTTAGACCGCTGGACCAAGAGAAGTAATGACTTTAAAATAATAAAACTGAGTTCTGATGCAACATAAATTCAATTTTATTTTTTTACACATCAGTTTTCTGTTTTAGGTCTGTATAAGTCAATTTTCTTCACTCTGAAAATGTGTAACAATATTTGAATGAAAGACATAAAACAGAAAGAGAATACATTTGTTAAGAGAATGTCTTTGAAACACAAAGATTTTCATAGAGAATAAATTAAACTTCCCTGGCTATATGCTATTAAAAAGCATCGTTTAATTAATTTGATTTATAATAGATTAGTGCACTGTAACACACTGGAAGAAAACAAGCCATAATAACAAATTATGAGATAAACTATACCGTTTTCAAGACTGGTTCCAAATTCTATTTCAGATCACTTTTTGGGCCTACTAAAAATATAGAGTAGAGCAAGGGGTTGCCTACATGTGGCTGCAAGATAATGTGAAACACTGTTGATCAGAAGTGAGGATGGAAGCCACAAAAATAAATGTTATGGTCTTCTCTGTTACTAAGACTTGAGTTTCACTACTCTTAAGCTTAGCCACACAGAAGGGCTTGTTATCTTTATTATACTGGTGCACTCATGACAGGATACAATCTGTCTCACTTTTTTTGTGGTAAAGGTAGATGGCATGGTGCAAGATCCATCAAATGAGATAGAAGCCTGATGTTGGTTACCCCATAAGAACATATTACATCGCTGTTGATCTAGTTGTTTCCACGAAGAACCTTCCCACACTGCACAGGGGTGAGCCAGGATTTTTCTCGATGCAGCAATCAGTTTTGGTGATACAATGAAGCAGCATACAAAGCCTGGGGTCATATAGCTGTGTACTGCCCATGTCTGGCTCCTTCTTAATTAGAGGTATAGACAACAGCAAAAAACAAATGAAATGAGAACACTTATCCTATGGTTCCAATGAAACAATGGGGTATCTTGGCTTCTAAGTTTCTTTTCCTCAGGTGAAATTCTGCTGGGGTGTGTTAACACTGGTTTGCAAGAGTATTACTCCTTGCATTGTTATGATAAAATGTGAAAATGTGCTGAAGGGTTTCTCTACATTAAATATGTAGATTATATTACACAGAGAGAAATGAGTGTAGGATAAAGGTCATTTACTCTGGAGTGTGGAGTTTTTTTTTACTTGCAAGTTAAAAGAAAGTGCATTTGACATATGAGCAGATATTAGCAGTAACAACAAAAACAAGACAACGATACTAAACCGCAGGACTTTACTAAACAAAGTGTTCATTATGTACAGGGCCCATCTGTGAGCCAACCAGAACCTGTAGTCTAGCTTGTTCAACCAACACATATTTTTAAGTTAATGGAAAATCCTGTAAAACTGCAAAAATAACATGGATTCATCACATTCGAAGATCCTTTTAAATATTCTCTCTTAGGATTCAAGAAAACAATGAAAAGTACAGAACTTCGGCTGTATAATTAAGTTTTTTTTTTGCAGACCTCTGCTGAATTTTATAATTAATATGAAGTGGCATCATCAAATGACTCTATTACTAACAATGTGACTTAACATATTGCCAACTGGTTTTATAACCAGCTTTGTATCTGCACCATTCTTCAACTATTTACTGAATACAAGATTAGACTGAATGTGGTTATTTTACCTCTTCCTGGAGAAGTAAAACTAAGCCCTTTACTATCCATAGTGCAACAGCTGGTTAACTAGAATCTGTAAACTTTTGTCATTTCAACTTGAGGGTCCCTCGAGGGGCAATTTACACTTCCAGCTCTCAGGCAGGAAAAATGGTCTGCACTTTCATTATCTGTAAGTGCATGACTCACAGTAAATATGGGTGAGTCACAAAAATGAGAAACGCAACTTTCTCAGAAGCCTAGAACATTGTACAATAAAATGAAATAGACAGGGTATGTAAACAGATTGTAATGTAAGCATAATTAATATCTACGGTTTGTACCAGGTTGCAACAGGTAACAAGCATTCTGTAGCATGCACACATGTACAGCAGTGAACTGGTTTTCTGTTTCACAAAGACATGAATGGTGTACCTGCTACCTGGTCCTGTTAAAGCAACCCACTGGTGCCAGTTTTAGGTCTGTAGCTACAGACAACAACAAAAAGGAAAAGTGGAACTAGCGCACTGAATGTGTACATTAAAGCTGTGTGCCAATGGAAGTATAGCAGGGGCTCTCGCTGTTTACTTATAATTTTTTGCCTCCTGGCTGAGCATTAACAGTGCCCCTAGTTGTTGGTCATCAAAGGGCTCTGCATATAGGTTCATAGGTAGGTACTAGGCTATTGGCCCTAGGGCCTATATAAGCCTAGCCAAAAAGGTACCCTGGCTTTCACCACCCAAGAAAATTATTTTCCTGTACCCCTGTCGAGCAGAGCCACAGAGGTGATCCCGGGGGTGAATTTCCTATTTCCCATCCAATCATCAAGATTTTTCTTGAAGAGTGCTAATGAGGAGCTTTTTTTGATATGTAGCTTGTTCCGGAGTATGGAAATTCTTTGGGACAGGAATCTATCTCTCCAGCATGTTCTGTTTATTGTGGTGGCAAGGTTTAGGTTCCTAGAGCATGTAGCTCAGAGGGATTGGGATTTCTTTAAGTGGAGCATGTCCAACAGCTCTGGGTTTGACATAGCTTTGTATGTTAGGCAGAGATCACCTCTGACTAGGCAATATGCAATAGAGTAAAGCTGCAGTTTTTTGAGACGATCTGGGTAGGGCATCTGTTTGAGGCTGGTAATCCTCTTTGTGAGGTATTTCTGTGACCTTTCCAGTTGTTGTACATGTCTTGTGAGGTACATACCAAAAGGGGCATAGTACTCTATAATGGGTCTAATGAGTGACAAGTTGAGGGGAACAATGACCTCTTTTTTCCTGGATGAGAAACCTTTTGTGATGAGGTGTGCCACATAGAAGGATTTTCTGACTACTATGGTGATGTAATTATCAAAGGAGAGACTCTGTCCACCTGTGTCCCAAGGTCTCTTATCACACTTTCAGTGTTAAGTAGACAACCACCTATGTGGTGGCTCATGGGTACAGAGTTTTTACCAAAGGGGATGACAATGCACTTTTTGGCATTGAGCTTGAGGCCATGGCTTTGACACCAGGCATCTGTCTCAGTGAGGCCCTTTTGTAGGATGTCCACATCATTAGGACTTTCAATTATGGTGCCTAGTTTGCAGTCATCTGCAAACTTCATTAGCCAAAGACCTTCTGTGTTAGCCTGTACTCCATAAAAGTAGATACCAAACAGGAAAGGACCCAGGACTGTAGTCTGCTACTTTCACAGTGTGGGTTCTGTCAGTGAGCCAGTTGGCAACCCATCTTGTGACATAGGGATTTATATCTAGTTTAGTGAGTTTATCTATAATTCCAGAGTGGGGGATGGTGTCAAAAGCCTTGGCGAGATCTAGATAGGCTGTGCAAAACACCTTACCCTCGTCTACTGCTTTGGTGACTGCTTCAAAGAAGTCTATCAGGTTTAGGAGACATGATCTGCCTTTTACAAACCTAAACTGGGTGGGCTTCAGAGTTTGGAGATTACAAATGTCTTTGTTTATAAGTTCCACGATGATACGTTCCATGGCCTTGCAGACCAGGCTTGTTAGGCTAATGGGGCAGTAGTTCCCAGGGTCCGTGGTGGCTCCTCCTGTCTGGAGTGGGATAACCATCACTGTGGGCCATTCAGTGGGCACAAAGCCTGAGGTGAGGCTATGATTGAACATGGTGCTTAGGTGGGGTGCCAGTTCATTCTGTAGTTCGTGTAGAATGCAGACTGGGATGTTGTCAGGTCCCATGGATGCTGTATTCTTGGCTTAGAGAGTGTGGTTTTTACTTGTGCAGCTGTGATTACAGGAACTTTGCATTCTTCTGGTAAACAGATGGGCCCTTTAAGGGGTGGGAGGGGGATAAAGTTAGCACTGAACCTATCTGCCAGGATGTTGGCAATATCAATTGGTTCTGTATATTTAGTGCCATTGTGCTGTAACTCAGAGCAGATCTGAGTGTTGCCATTGAGATTCTTGACATAGCTATAGAATGTTTGTGGTTTTCTTTAGAATCCATGACTAGTTTTGGAGGATTTTATGAGGGATCTCAGCTTATTACTGTGGCTGACCAGGGAGTTCCTCCAGACATGGGATTTTACTCTTTTTTTGCAACAGTTTTTTTCTTCTGTTGTAGAGTTTGTTTATGGCAGGGGACCACCAGATTGACTTCCTTTTTTTGGAGGATAGCATCTTGGTTCTGTTAAGGATAGCATGATCCATGCACTCATGTAAGTGCTTATAAAGTGCATTTGTGTAGGATTCAGCAGTAGTACCTTATTGTCTGTCTGCATGGGTGTCGTGAAGTTTGCCACTTCTGTCTTAAGAAGCGGGAAGTTGGCTTTAGAGAAATTTTTTACGGTGGTTTCCCTAATAGGAGGTGGGGGCGGGATGTGGATGTCTAGGGTGATTAGCTTGTGGTCAGATCTGACCAAGAAGGAATTGACCTTTGGTGTGGAACACTGGTCACCCATGTTGGTAATGACCAGGTCTAGGATATTGCTGCCCCTGGTGGGTGTGTGGATACGTTGATCCAAGGCATTGGAATTTATGAATACCAGAAAACATTGAGCAATTGAGTTGGTACATGAGTAGTTTTCCCAGTTAATGGTGGGGTAGTTGAAATCACCCATTATTAGGGTGTTAGGTTGTACCGTAATATTTTCCAGTGTATCAAGAAATGAGGAGTGGGAATCCTGGGGCATGGTGGGGGATCTGTAGCAAGTTACAATTTGGATTGCGGTCTTGCCCAGAGTTAGTTGCACTTGAATAATCTCGGATGTATTATGCTGAGCAACTAGCCTGGAGGTGTGGATATCCTTAATGAATATGGACACACCTCTGCCTTTAGTGTTTAGGTTAGGTGGCCAAAAGGTGTGGTATTAATTATAGCCTGGTAATGTAGGGGTGCTCTCAGGAGCCTTGAACCAGGTCTCTGTCACTGCACAGATGTCAATGTTCTCCATTTTAAGGAGTGACTCCAGTGAATGCATTTTGAGGTTTAGATGCCTAGCACTGAGTAGCATTACCCTCAGAATTTGCTTGCTTGTACCTGTTACAGTGGTGAATTTGCCATTTGAACCTTGCCTATTCAAATAAAATTCTGAAGGGACAGAAATTCTGGTAAAGTTACATTATATATGGATTGAAAGCATCATGTTTCTTGAGTTACATGGAAAAGAGCTTTGATTAACTATTTCAGAGAAATGGTTAGTGTTCCTTAACACTGTAGTACACGTTTTGCATTCAATTTACCATTTAAAGCAACAGAAATATCAGTCATTTCATGTTATCTTCCCAACTTAATTTAAATATGAATATATTATTGTGATTTGACATGACTATGAACCCTTTGATGATTACCCTGTTGTGTGCCACATGGTAACCCCCTCTTTTCATAAGTAAGCACTAGGCTAGCTGCCCTTGTGGGCATTTTAAGCCTAGACAATTTCCTTAAATGTAAGAATCAACTCTTAGCCATTATGCTGCACTGAAGGATGGGGCTAAATTTGGCAGATTACCGTGTTAAAAATTGTTTGTCACAGAAAATGTGCAGTTTAGGGATTTACATGACATTAGAAGTTTCTGAGATAAGTCTCTGTTTAGATGTCCTTCTCAAGTCTCATCTCCTGGAATACATTAACAAATGACATTTAAAAAACATTGTTTTCAAAAGCATCAGTACATAAACATACCTCAAATTCTTATAAATACAGATAAGGAAAACATACCAAGATCAGGTTTTAATGACCTACTAAAACCTTTTACAGTATGAAATGTAATATAACATACCAGCACCAAACCAAAGCAGCCATTTCTCAGATAACATATACTTCATTTAAGTATTACCTGCTTCAAGGGACCAAGACCTGTCAGCTACAGAAATTTCATTTAAAAGTGTTTTCTTAAATATTCTGCCAAAAAAGTGACAGCAAGGTTCATCTTCTTCTTCCCATAACTCACTGACCCTAGACTTGAGAAAGGACACGTTAGGTCTAAATTATCTACCTAGATACTTGAATTTGCTTACTTGTGGTATATTGACATCTATTTCATATGCTATAGTAAGTAAATCTGCTATTTTAAATCTTTCAGGAGACCTGATGACCCTAATTACACTTTTGCCCAAAAATGACTATCTTTTTCTTATATTCATTATTCAGTTGAGAATAAATTAGTCTGAAGGTCTTATACAGGGTACCACAACTCCCAGCTTTGTGGTATGGAGTGACTTTGTATCCAAACAAAACTATAACAAAAAAAATGCATGATTTTCATAGAATATACTTCCAACTTAGTTTCAATGATCCTAAGTGCACCTGCTTACTTGTCTACTGATTGCATGTTCCACATCCACTATCTCATGGGACACTCACAGTATAAATCACAAAAATTCTGTCACGGCAATGCGCAGGGGGTCTTTAGGGGTCTGTGTTTATCCTCACTATTGTCATTATCTGAACATACTCCTTCCACAGACCTACCATAGCTAGATGCCACTTGTTTGGAGATGATGCTATTAATCTCAGGAACAAGCCCTCTAAATGTGTAATATATAAGACCTTCACACTGATTTCTTCAAGGGACTAATGATGAATATAAGAAAAAAAGGCATTTTAGGCAAAACTATAATTAAGCTCTTTAGGTCTCCTGTAAGATTTAAAATAGCTGACTTACTACAACAGATCAACTCAATGTTCATTTAACACCATCAGACAAATTCAAGTACCTAGGAAGATGACTTAGACCTAACATGTCCTCCAACATCCATACTATGGAAGTCATTTTCAGACATTACAGAAACTCAGTGTCATACTGCGGTGGTGCTGCAGTAGCATTGTCACCTCATAGCAAGACGTTGTCCCATTCGATTCTCAGCTAGAGCGTCTTCTGTGTGGAGGCATACGTCAATGGGCCGTGCCTTCGTTGAAGGTTGTGCGTCAGGCTGGTAACCCGGTACATAAAAATCCACTACCAATCATTAGTGGACCGGAGTTCTGCTGTGGTGACCCCCTAACCGGGAAAAGACACAAACAAAACAGAAACTCAGTGTCATCTGTAAGGAAGCCTGACATTTTATCATTAAACAGAGAATGCAATTCCAATGGTGTTATAGTACCACATATACATCAAAAACACAGACTAAAAATGCAAGCACAGTCCACAAACCAAATAAAATGCTGGCAGCTGTTGCGAGACTAAAAGCATATTGTAAACCACTTTGTGTAACTGCTAAACCAAAATAGGTTACAGTCCAAAAAGAACCTATAAAATAAACCACAAATAACACTCCAAGGGCAGTATTAAGTGCTTTCGTCAAGTAAATGACTTCATCAGAATAAAATACTGCTACCCACAACAGTTTAAATAAAAAATACTGGCCAATCATCTTGAAGTTTACATCAATTTCCTTCAAGTAATACAAAATGCTGTGTCTCTTACTATATTAACAAATACTTTAAAATTCCAACTATGTTAATATTATTAATATAACATGTCTATAAATGTTTACATAAAAATCCAGTGAACAATTTAATAGGGTGACTTACACCCTTATTAAAATAAAAACATAGATCTTAGTTTTAACACCGAAGACATAGAAATCCTGTCATTCAGTCCTGGGGCATGATATGCATCTAGTCTAATTTGCCACTTGAGCTCTATAAACTCCAAATAATCATCCACCCCCCCCCCCCGGATCCCATATCAACCTGCTCCAATATAAAAAATAAAAAGGAATGACTAGGTTTATTACATATATGCTTATACAATGCATTATTTTCATTATTATGCTTAATATCATATAAAGGTTGATAAATTCTGGTCCTAAGGGCATTCTTAGTTTTTCCCACATAATAACTTTCACATTGTGTACATAATGCTAAATAGACCACTCCTTTACTATAACAATACATTTTCTTCATATTAGTAATATAACCAACATTTTTAAGTTTAATTTTTTCTGTGTTCATAACATAGGGACATTGGGAGCATCTTCCACATTTGAAAGTACCCTCCTGTCGTGAGTCAAATTTTATTCTTTCAAAAAGTCCTTTAAATGAAGTGTCCTTCTTATAGACTACTATGGGTTTAGTACCAACTTTCCCCTGTACATCAAAATCCACCTCAAATATTTTCCAATATTTGAAAATAATGTTTCTGATGTCTGACAAATTACAAGTATACGTAAGGGTAAATACACGTCCAAAATCTAACAGTTTATTATTATTTTCCTGACTTCCAATATTAACCTGAGCTAATAGGGAGGAAAAAATGACCATTAATTCTCTTATTTTTGACTTCATTAAATATGTCAGTGACAAACGTTTCAGGGTAACCTCTCCTACAAAGCATATTTTTCATTACTTCACATTCCCTCATGAAATCATCAAAATCAGAGACCATTCTAGCCAGTCTCACATATTGACCTTTAACAAGGGCTTTCTTTTGGTGCAGTGTGTGCGCACTTGCAAAATGCAGTAATGAATTGGAATATGTTGGTTTTCTATATAATTGAGAAATAAAACAATTGTTAGCATAATCTTTTCTAATAGTAACATCCAAATAATTGGCAAAGTGCAAATCTCTGTTCCTGGTAAATCTAAGAAAAACAGTTGTACCATTAATATAGGTGAAAAACCTGTTCAAGTCATTTTCACTGCCATTCCAGAAAAGGACAATATCATCTAGGTATCGCCCGTACAATACCCATGAAGCCCTAAATTCTGAATTAACTACAAACAAGTCCTCCCATTGTGCCAAGACAATGTTTGCAAAAACTGGAGCACAGCACGCACCCATTACAAGTCCTTGTTTTTGTTTAAAAAGATGTCCTTCAAAAGTGACAAATTTATTGCCCAATACAATTTCCATACATGTCCGAATGGTTAAGATGGTCTCATGATTAAGTGTAGAATTAGCACATAAATAGTCATGAAACCATTCCAGGCCTATTTGATGTGGTATGACCAAAAATAGGTCACATACATCAATAGTAGCCAGGATAAGGTTTTTACTGAACATACTATGTTTGATTTTTGTAAGAAAGTCCCATGAATCTTTTATCACTAAACTGTGATTGTCTAACACATTTTTAACATTGCTATCAAAAAATTTAGCAATACTATAGGTTTTAGAGGCCTTGGCATCCACAATAGGTCATAAAGGTGGATTAGAAATGGATTTATGTATTTTTGGTATACCAAAGATTGTTGGTATTCTAGGATATACAGTTAACATATAATTATAAGTCTCTATAGAAATTTGCATATTAATAAGTAACTGTTCCAGTTCCAAATCAATATTACAATATGCTATATTCATTTCATTACGTGAGACTTCCAGGTATACCTCACTGTAAAGTAATTTGAACATTTTACTGTTGTAATCATCCACATTGATTATAACCAGGCCCCCACCCTTATCCGGCTTCATTACCCTGATGTCACACTGCTCAAGAATTTCTTTTAACAGGATTACCCCCTTGCTATCGAGATTGTTAATGTCAGTCCTATTATTCTTTTTGTCTAATACTTTTCTAATATCAGTTTCACATAAATTATCAAAAAGTTGTACTAAGGGGTGAGGTGGGGGGGGAGAGAATGTACTAGGTCTCCAGAAATTTAAATGCTCTGTGGTCATATTAAGATTTTGAAAATACAAAGCTAAATTCAATTTCCTTGTAAAAAGACCAGAATTTTTGGAGGGTTTTATGTGGACCATTTTGGTTAGAAGTGAAGAAATTTCTCTTAATTGTTGTTGACAAGTTTTTTGAACAGATTCCTAAGTTCTTTGTATCTTAGAAGTAGAATAAGGGACTTATTTGTAATCCAGGATTTCCAGACACTGTCACGTTGATGCATTATGGAATGGGTATGTTTTGTGAGCCAGGGTGCAGAGTTGGATTTAATTCTGATTTTTCTAATGGGTGCCACGGAGTTGAGTATGTCAAGGAATATCTTATTGAAAGATGCTTTTGCTTTGTTTAGAGGGAGGTGTTGAAGGAAGGACCATTTTATTTTAGACAGTAAGGAGTTAAATATATCCAGATTGAAATGGGTGAGTTTGCGACAATCTCTATAGAGGTGGTCTTTGGGAGTATGTTTGGAGAATCTTTGTATAAAAGTTGGGGAGTGGTCACTAAGAGAGTTAGAGAGTGTGCCAGGGTTATGATAGACTTTGGGGTCAGAGGTAAGAATCCAGTCAAGGATAGGTCCAGGGGTGCCGTTTTTGTTAGGCTGAGTAGGAGAGGATATGAGTTGATGGAAGCCATGAAAGTTGATACTAGGTACTTGGTACTAGGGGATGTAGTTGAGAGTTTAGTCCAATCCATGTTAACATCACTAAGGATGATGCTTTCATATGGAATATTTTGAGCAAGCCAGGAGAGAATGTTCTTGAGGATAGGAGTATTATTCCCAGGAAGTATGCAGATGGAGGTGATGGCAATTTTTTTTATATGAGTTTAAGTGACAGTTTGTGATGAGGAGTTCAGCTCGCTCAAAGCTAGGCATAGAAAGGGAGACTGGAGAGAGCTTGGAGAGTTCAGAGTAGAGGATGGCAATACCTCCACCCCTCCTATTGGTTCTATCTAAGTGGAAGATGTAGCCGGGAGGTAATATTTCAGTGTTAGTAATGTGGGGTTTCAACCCAGCCACTGGGGATGCACAAGCCAGTGCATTTCTTTGTGCCGGTCCCAAGCCCGGATAAATGGGGAGGGTTGCTTCAGGAAGGGCGTAAAATTTTGCCAAATCATACATGCTGACAACAGTACAGATATACATACAGGATCGGTCGAGGCCCTGGTTAACAATGACTGCCACCAGTACTGTCGGCCAACAGGGTGCTGGCAGAAATTGGGCTACTGTTGGCCGAAGGAGGAGAAGAGGGGGAAGGCATGCCTGAAGGGAGGTAAAGGCTAGGACTGTGATAGTGAGGGTTGGAACTTTGAATGTTGGCAGTATGACTGGTATAGGGAGAGAGCTAGCTGATATGATGGACCGAAGGAAGGTTGGTATATTGTGTGTGCAGGAGACCAGATGGAAGGGGAGCAAGGCTAGGTGTATCGGAGGCAGGTTCAAATTGTTTTATCATGGTGTGGATGGGAGGAGAAATGGCATAGGGGTTATCCTGAAGGAACAGTATGCTAAGAGTGTTTTGGAGGTGAAAAGAGTGTTGGATAGAGTGATGTTTATGAAGCTGAAAATTGATGGTGTAATGATGAATGTTGTTAGTGCATATGCTCCACAGGTTGGGTGTGCGATGGATGAGAAAGAAAAATTTTGGAGTGAGTTGGATGAAGTGGTGATGACTGTACCCAAGGGTGAGAGACTGGTGATTGGAGCAGATTTCAATGGGCATGTTAGTGAAGGGAACAGAGGGGATGAGGAAGTGATGGGTAGGTATGGTGTTAAGCAAGGGAATGCAGAAGGTCAGATGGTAGTGGATTTTGCGAAAAGGATGGACATGGCTGTGATGAATACATATTTTAACAAGAGGGAGGAGCATAGGATGACATACAAGAGTGGAGGAAGATGCACACAGGTGGATTATATCTTATGTAGAAGGGCCAGTCTGAAGGAGACTGGAGACTGCAAAGTGGTGGCAGTGGAAAGTGTAGTTAGGCAGCATAGGATGGTGGTTTGTAGGATGACATTGGTGATCAAGAAGAGGAGGATGAGTGTGAGGGCAGCACCAAGGATCAAATGGTGGAAATTGAAAAAGGGTAATTGTGAGGTGGAGTTCAGGGAAGAGTTAAGACAGGCACTGGGTGGCAGTGAAGAGTTACCAAATAGCTGGGTAACTACAGCACAGGTGCTTGGTATGATATCTGGACAGAGGAAGGACGACAAGGAGACATGGTGGTGGAATGAGGAAGTACAGGAGAGTATACAGAGAAAGAGGTTGGTGAAGAAGGAGTGGGATTGTCAGAGAGATGAAGAAAGTAGACAAGAGTATAAGGAGATGAGGTGCATGGTAAAGAGAGAGGTGGCGAAGGCTAAGGATAAGGCGTTATGAAGAGTTGTATGAAAGGATGGGCACTAAGGGGGAGAAAAGGACCTGTACCGATTGGCTAGACAGAGGGACTGAGCTAATAAAGATGTGCAGCAGGTAAAGGTGATAAAGGATAATGAGGGAAATGTACTCACAAGTGAGGAGAGTGTGTTGAGCAGATGGAAAGAGTACATTGAGGGGCTGATGAATGAAGAGAATGAGAGGGAGAGAAGGTTGGATGATGTGCGGATAGTGAATCATGAAGTGCAGTGGATTAGCAAGGAGGAAGTAAGGATAGCTATGAAGAGAATGAAGAATGGAAAGGCTGTTGGTTCAGATGACATACGTGTGGAAACATGGAGGTGTTTAGGTGAAATGGCAGTGGAATTTTTAACCAGATTGTTTAATGAAATCTTGGAAAGTGAGAGGATATCTGAGGAATGGAGAAATAGTGTTTTGGTACAGATTTTTAAGAATAAGGGTGATGTGCAGAGCTGTAGTAACTACAGAGGGATTAAATTGATCAGTCACAGCATGAAGTTAAGGGAAAGAGTAGTGTAAGCTAGGTTAAGAAGGGAGGTGATGATTAGTGATCAGCAGTATGGTTTCATGCCAGGAAAGAGCACTACAGATGCGATGTTTGCTGTGAGAGTATTGATGGAGAAGTACAGAGAAGGTCAGAAGGAGTTGCATTGTGTCTTTGTGGACTTAGAGAAAGCATATGACAGGGTGCCTAGAGAGGAGTTGTGGTATTGTATGAGAATGTCGGGAGTGTCGGAGAAGTATGTAAGAGTGGTACAGGATATGTACGAGGGTAGTGTGACAGTGGTGAGGTCTGCGGTGGGAGTGATGGATGTGTTTAAGGTGGAGGTGGAATTACTTCAAGGATCAGCTCTGAGCCCTTTCTTATTTGCAATGGTGATGGACAGATTGACAGACGAGATCAGACAGGAGTCCCATGGATTATGATATTTGCAGATGACATTGTGATCTGTAGTGGGAGTAGGGAACAGGTGGAGGAGACCCTGGAGAGGTGGAGATATGCTCTAGAGAGAAGAGGAATGAAGGTCAGCAAGACTAAGACAGAATATATGTGTGTGAATGAGAGGGAGGATAGAGGAATGGTGAGGATGCAAGGGAGTGGAGGTGGCGAAGGTGGCTGAGTTTAAGTACTTGAGATCAACAGTTCAGAGTAATGGTGAGTGTGGAAGAGAGGTGAAGAAGAGAGTACAAGCAGGATGCAGTGGGTGGAGAAGAGTGTCAGGAGTGATTTGTGACAGACGAGTACCAGTAAGAGTGAAAGGGAAGGTCTACAAGAGGGTAGTGAGACCAGCTATGTTATATGGGTTGGAGACAGTGGCATTGACAAAAAGGCAGGAGTCAGAGCTTGACGTGGCAGAGCTGATGATGTTAAATTTGCACTGGGTGTGACGAGGATGGACAGGATTAGGAATAAGTATATTAGAGGGTCAGCCCAGGTTGGAAGGTTTGGAGACAAAGCCAGAGAGGCAAGATTACGTTGGTTTGGAAATCTGCTGAGGAGGGATGCAGAGTATATTGGGAAAAAGATGCTAAGGATGAAGCTGCCAGGTAACAGGAAAAGGGGAAGGCCTAAGATAAGGTTTATGGATGTGGTGAGAGAGGACATGCAGGTGGTTGGTGTGACAGAGCAAGATGCAAAGGACAGGAAGAAATGGAAACAGTTGATCCACTGTGGCGACCCCTAATGGGAGCAGCCAAAAGAAAAAGAAGTAATGTGGGGTTTCAACCAAGTTTCAGATAGAGATAAGATATGGGAGGGGGATGGCTATCCAGGAATGCAGTTCAGTAATTTTATTTACTAGGCCTTGGATATTTTAGAAGATTTGTAATGATCTGGGAGATGGAGGGAGGGTAGTGAGGAGGGTGGGACAAGTATGAGAGGTGCTTTTGAGGGGGGTTGGAGCAGGTGGTCCTGGGTTGGGGTGGATATCTCTGGCTTGGAGAAGTGTATTTAGGAAAGTAATGACATATAAGAGGAGATTTAAAGTAGAGGTACATTTTGATTTTAGTGTTGGGGTAAGAGATGTGTTAGGAAATATGTAGACCTTGAAATGGTCAGAAGGTGTGCTGTGAAAGAGGAATGGGGAGATAAGTTGTAGGTGAGGGAGGGAGTTGGTGATGTGAGTGATGGGGAGAGTAGGATATGGAGTTTGATGGTGCAGTGGAGTGTGGTATGAAGTTGATATTGAGAGTAAGAGGAGGAGTGAGGCAATGAGAATAGAATATAACATGATGAGAGATAGAAGGTGTACTGAGGAAGGAGAGAAAGTGAGTAAAGAAGGTAATAGTTGGTGGAGGTAAAGGAACCTGGGATACTCGAGACTTTTGATGTTAGATTAGTTAGATAGAGGCACATGAGACATAGGAGGTGTATTATGGAGGGAGAGAAGTGTTTAAAGAAGGTAATAATAGGTTCAAGTAAAGGAGAGTGAGGCTAATGGAGAGTATTAATATGAGATTAGTCAGAATGAGATATAACTTAGGCAGCTGGATGAAAAGGAGGGAGGGGAAAGTAAGGTGTGGGACAAGGGGAGAGGGGACTGAGGTGAGAGTGGAGACACTAAATGGCAGGATGATTACTGGGAGAGGATAATTGGTTGATTGCTTGGAAGAGATAATTGATTAGGAGGAGAGAGGATGTGTTCAGGAGAATATGAATGTAATGAAAGAGGGGGGTGGATGAGAATGGGGTAGGGTAGGGAAGGGGAGCGGCATGAGCTGGAGTGTAGAGAGGGTGAATGGAGCAGGCTGACCCAGTTGGAATAGTCATGCGGGATGACAGGAAAAAACTATCGGTTGGACAGGTAAGTAGCACTCTTCCCAAAGGCTGAAAAAAAGTTCAGCTTGCAGTCCCAAAAGGACTGATGCTTTCTGTTTGTTTAGCAGGGCAGTATACTACTTTGGAATGGGGCTGAATTTGAAATACACTCAACACAATTAGGTATTTACAGGAGCACCGGAGATTTGGCTTATGGAGAAGCAGCTAGGGCTAGTAATAAACTAATCTATGCCACCATCTGGTGGCCAGAGGGGGAATTAGAACAGTAAAAGAAATCCTGGAAGGGGGAAACAGATGATCTCTGGGCAGTTCATGTGAGTGTGCAAGCCATAGAACTCCATAAGTTCATAGGTAGGTACTAGGCTATTGGCCCAAGGGCCTACATAAGCCTAGCCAACAAGGTTCCCTGGCTTACACCACCCAAGAAAGTTATTTTCCTGTGCCACTGTCGAGCAGAGACACAGAAGTGATCCCCGGAGTGTATTTCCTATTTTCCATCCACTCATCAAGAATTTTTTTGAAGAGTGCTAATGAAGAACTTTGCTTGACATAGATGGGTAGCCTGTTCCAGAGTATGGGAAGTCTCTGGGACAGGAATCTATCCCTCCAGCATGTCTTGTTTATTGTGGTGACAAGGTTAAGGTCCCTAGAGCTTGTAGCTTGGAGGGATTGAGATTTCTTTAGGTGTAGCATGTCTAACTGCTCTGGGTTTGACATAGCTTTATATGTTAGGCAGAGATCACCTCAGAGTAGGCGATATGCTATGGAGTAAAGCTGGAGTTTTTTGAGGTGGTCAGTGTAGAGCATTTGTTTGAGGCCAGTAATCCTCTTTGTGAGGTACTTTTATGGCCTTTCCAGCTGCTGCAGATGTCTTGTGAGGTACATTCCAAAAGGGGCATTGTGCTCTATAATGGGTCTAATGAGTGTCGAGTAGAGGGGAACAATGACCTCTTTTTTTCCTGGATGAGAACCCTTTTATGATGAGGTGTGCCACGTAGAAGGACTTCCTGACTACTGTGGTGATGTGACTATCAAAGGAAAGACTACTGTCCACCTGGGTTCCCAAGGTCTCTTATCACACATTCGGTGTTAAGTAGATTGCTGCCTATGTGGTAGTTCATGGGTACAGAGTTTTTACCAAAGGGGATGACACTGCACTTTTTGGCATTGAGCTTGAGGCCATGGCTCTGACACCAGGGGTGGATATCCCTGGCTTGGAGAAGTGTATTTAGGAAAGTAATGACATATAAGAGGAGATTTGAAGTAGAGGTACCAAAGTAAAGGTACCAAAGCAAAGTTCTTCATTAGCACTCTTCAAGAAAAATCTTGATTATATTAAGCATCTTGAAAATCTTAATTACAGTACCGTCACTTTGACTAACTTGGTAGGTAATCACCTAAAACTTAATAAAGATGGGTGCTCTTCCCAGTCAGTGTAGTCAGAGGGTGTCCCAGGTAGTTTGTTTGCTTTGTAGGGCTAAAAAAAAGAGTGCGGTTTAGGCTGATAGGCAGGTGCAAAAGAACCAGTGGTGAGCTGAGAACGGTGAGCTGAAATAAAGAAAAAATGCACCAACAAAGTTAACTACGACAAACAATAAATCTTTTACACAAACACTGTTTCTCAGTACATTTTAGGGATCCATTATATATCAGCCTGAGATGAAATGGTTGACATCTCCAGCTGTTTTGCTACGGATAGTCTGCATCTGTCCCATCATGGCTACTGAATATTAGCCAATCACAATCAAAATGATATAAAACTAGCACTGCTCAATGCTAGAAGCCTAAACAGAAGGTTGCACTCCTTATGAACATTCCTAACCCTTGAAAATATTGATATATGTATAGTTAATAAGCCATGGTTTCAGAACAGCAAAAGCACCGCTAAAGTGCAGGATTTTAATGCCTACCACTGCTTCAGACCCAATGTTGAATTAGATGTTTCAGCTGATGAGGGAGTATCTGTGTTCTTAAGATATTATATCACCTCCAGACTTGCAGTGTATGACAGTGCCCTAGAACTCCTCCATATTCTTCTTATAATAAATAAAACTCAGTGCCACATAGTAGCCAAATACGATAACTGTCTCCATGATACTGGCAGATCATGAGGCATATCTCATTGTAGCCTAGCAACACCTCCAGGTACTTCAGCTGTTATATCCTGCTGATGCCTTAAGGCATCTAATATAGCATGTTCCCATTTCCTTTAATAATTTCAAAACCATGCTCCATACCAATAACGGAAAGGTTTCATCTTAAAGCTTACATGATGATCAATACAACTGACTGATATTTGACTTGTTGAAAAGTTATTAAGTGTCATTCTCATACTATTGATTTTTATTGCCACGATTTTCATATTTTTCTAAATATCTCAACAACCAAGTAACACAGCCTCATATAAAAGCTCATGGATGAACAAAATGCAACTGTATGTGTGTAGCTTGAATGGTTACAGAAATATTGCAAAGTGCTTTCAAAATATTACACAATTAATATTTACTGTTTATTATGACTTATAAAATTTGGTTTAAGACCTAAAATTTAATGAACACAACCACTGTAAAGATTTGTATGTGCTCAACAGTTTGCCATTTATTTTTCTTTAGTATCCCTTATAGTTCCAGCAATATGAAAATTATGTTTGAAATGTGAGCCTATAACTTGATTTTGTCAGAAAGTTCCAGATGCAATTATTGGGAGTTAAGAGTACAAATCTCCAGAGTTTCTCTGGAGTGAATGATTAACAAAAGACATCTTTCATCATATAGTCAAACACTATCCTATTGGGTGGCTTCAAATATCCTTTCATTGACTGGGGAACCTAAACCAGCACAAACAAGTATGCACAGATTCCTAGATTTCATTAATGCCAATTCCTCGGACCAACTAGTCCAAATCCCAGTCAGGGGCTCAAAAATATTAGACCTGGTTCTTCCAAATGTAGCACCTCCTATGCTCAGTGCCCACAATTACCAAACTCATTGGTCAAATCTGACCATCAAGCAGCAATAGTAAATCTAGGTGCAGACTTGAGTCACCTTGAAATTCCTCCATTTTCAGACGCTTGCTTGTTCATTCTCTTACAAGTCGCATCCAACTCCTAGAGTAACTCAACAGACAGGCACTACTACCTGTGGAGATTTTTAAGACAAAGGGGTAAACCATAATAGGCTGCCACATTCTTCTTCCATATCACACCTGAACACACTCACACCTAGATTCAATTTAGACTTCCCAATCCATCTTATGGCATGTTTTTGGAATGTGAGAGGAAACCGGAGCACCTGCAGATAACCCACACGAACAAAGGGAGGACATGTGGATTCCAAACAGAAGGTGTCAGGTGTTAATAGTTCCAGTCTCCCCTCTTCTCCCTTGGTTGTACAAATACCTCACAGAGTCTTGGCACTCAGTAGCTCACTTTACATCATGCATATGTCACCATTTGGACTCAGGAGGACCGGCTTGCACTATCACAGAAGATGTCCAACATTATCTCTGCTCTTCCAAGGCCCATGTGGCAGCTCTGGCATCCTCTAAAAACAGCATAGAGGGTGTCATTGGTTAAAAGAAGAGAAAATGGTTAAAGCTTAACCCTGTTACAACTGTACCTATAACCATTCTTGTTATTTATAAGGCCTCCATATGAACATCATTTATAGAGAAAACCATTTGGAGTTGGCTTAATGGTTAATGTTTAATGCATTTACCTTACAGACACAAGATACAGAGCTTGATTCTCACTTTTAAAGGGAAACTGGCTAAGCTTAAAATGGCCTGCAAGAAGGGCTAGTAGTTACCTATGAACGTATGAGTTCATATCTGCATTGTGCGACTGTGTACAGTGTGATACTTAATGACAAACTGAAATTTAAGAACCAGATATCACTTGTTGTTAGACCTTGATGCTACCAAATGAGAGATATCACCTGAATTAAGCACCTGATATTACAAGACACACACCTACTGCATCTCATATACTGGTCATATGGATTAGTGCAATGGTGTTACACACCTGGGTCTTCTCAGCTATCACATGGACAGCTTACAGATAGCGCAGCATCTTGTAGGCTGGCTGCTGGCAATTACCTGCCTATCACTGTCATTTAACACCTTTTGTACTGAGTCTCCACTAGCTTCCAGCAAAATACAGAATAACCTATAAAGTTTTGATAGTGATTTTAAGTTCTGAGTGATGCTGACCCATATTCAGTTGATTTGAATGTATTGCTTATTCCTTATCAGTCATATTGAAGTCTTCATTTGGTTGCCAGGGGACTTTTATTGATACAGGAAAAGCTTCAAAATGCCTGATCTTCACTCCTTTGAATAACAGGCTGCAGACCTGTGGGAAACAGTACATTGGAAGGCTTCAGGAGCGCCCCACTGTGGTCAGCTATGGGAGGTGATTAAAAATTTACTCCTTCCCATAAGTACACAGAGATGCTTTTGATGTGTTTTAATGTCCTATTCAGTGCATTTTAATTTTAAATGCATTTGTGTTTAATGCATATATTATTTTATTGGAATTCCTGTGAAACATCTAACAACCAGGCACATGGTAATCAAGTCAGCGACTTCACAGGGTTTAGGAAGGATCCCAAAGACATGCTGTAGGTGGATTGGACACTCTAAATTGGCCCTAGGCATGAGTGTGTGCGTGTGTGTGCCTTCTGTGGAAGGTTGGGCGCCGGGCTGGCAATTCAACACCGTTAAACTTCACTGTCAATCATGAGCGGACAGGCGATCCGCTGTGGCGACCCCTAACCGAGAAAAGCCGAAAGAAAGAAGGAAGGTGTAAAACTCAGATTTATCAGCACTGCAGCTGGAAACAGCTGCAGCACAGATCAAAACCACCCCACATAAATGCATGCAAGCATGAAGATGTACTTCAATACCAAGGCCAGCTCCACAACAATTATAAATCCCATTTACAGCCAATCATGGAAGTCATCACACACCATAAATAGCATTATGTGTGAATAGAGGTTGTACACTTCACCCTGGAACCAGTTCTTACTAAATCACACATGTAGTGCCCTGCTTTGTGGTGCATATCCTGCATTCCCTGACCACAAATCTAGACACTTTACTGCATTCTGTCCTCTAGTACTGCTATGCTGTCGCTAGCCACCCCCCCGTACTGCACTTTTATTGTGTACACCAGCTCCATGGTATTTCCAATCTCATTCATTGGGCTGTTTGTAATCACCACGTCCTACTCTGCCAGACCCTAGTCATAGGCACGTAAAAAAAGTGGACTAATTAACAGAGTGATCCTGCTTTTGCTGTGCAGAAAAATTTAGTTTGACAAGAAAGTAATATGTTCTATAGCATGACTCCTGACATTTTAAGTAATTATATCACTAAACGCTGTTTATGTATTAACGAATGCAAGTAAGTTACTGGATATGAATATTAAAATGGTTGCCGTTCATTTATTCATTCCTGTGTTGCTTCAGTGTCATTAGCTCATGCTTCTTTACTCAAGGTTGTTAGTCTTTCTGTTCGTTCACTTTAAAGAAAAGCAGTGTCTTTCTGGTTACGTAGTTTGTTTCGCATTGTCCAAGACCGCACACTCCTGGAAAAAGACTGAACCAGTTCTACTCTAAATTAAACTGATCACTTCTTATATACATTATGCAACTGACTGGCAATGTAACTAAAATAGAAGGAATTGTAATGTGTTGATCTTACCGTGTATGTGCCTAGACATTAATGTGCATCTTGGGGGGGTGTCACCTTCTTTAATGTTCAAACAGCGAGTAAAGCAGTCGTCACCTGTCATTGTATATCATTATGTTCACATTATGTAGAGTGTAAATGCTGTTCAGCTCAGACACAGCAAGTGATATTTGTTTAGAGGTGGCAGTTTGGCCCTGGATGAGTGCGAATATCTCCTAAATGACTGAGTGGTCAGTTGATTAAACTGGTTGTTGTACTGTTTAATTCTCAAAAACAGGAATATTACATGCAAAATAAAAGTTTGTTAATGCACTAGTTATACTTTATTTCATTAAAAGTTTAAGAGGTTAACCTCTGCCTGTGTTCATGCTAACTCCTTACCAGTGATTCTCATACAGACATGAGCAATCAACATGAGAAAAGTTTGCAAACTCTGCGGGTGAGCATGTCATCCTTTATCCATGAATCTGTGGACCTGGGGAGGTGCAACCTCTATAGTCAGTCGGGCAACAGTTGTGACTGCAGTTAATGTACTCCTCAGGCTGCAGATGCATTATGTGATACTGTCAGTATATGTAAGACCATAGTACAGTATCTGCTGTGTGATAAATCTCGCTGTTAGCGTACCACATGGTTTATCACAGTACTATAGAGTATGACAAGGTTATACATTATGACTTAATTGAAAACTAGGTGGGGTAGTTAAGAGATGATGCCATTTATGACTGTCATGTTTTGTAGTGTCAGTACTTTGTAGGAATGTATCACTGTTTGCTTTATAAATGCACTTAATTTTCATTGACTCAAGTAACCTTGAAATGAAAGCAGCAGAGCTCTTCTTGCAGTGTGATGTAACAAAAGGAATGCTTATTGAAAACACTCATGGAGACATCACTATGGTAACAGGATGTACTAACTTTTCTGTGAAGGCAGCTTAATGCCACTCCAGAGGGAAATACCTGTCAGCACACATCTTCAGAGGTGCATCTGACTTTTCAGGCATTCATTCAGTGAAACTCAACTAACATATGGCAACTACTTCCCAAGGAATGTTCATATTCAGACTGTAAACACGCCATCCATTTACTTACAGAAGATGCATTTTGTTTTATGAAAAGGGCATGCTATCTAGCTGAAAAAAATAGAAATACCTGTTTTAATTTATTTGTGTAGATCTCAAAACTTTTCTCTGTATTCTAAATGGGTCATAGTACAAGGAAGGTACCACAGACATGTTTAGATCACTGAAAGAGTCACCTTAGGCATCCAATAAAAGAACCATCCAAGAACAAAAATGCGTGGATGGTCACCATCAGTGTCAGAACACAGTGCAAACACAGCTTGCAGCTCTGGTTGCCTATAAAGTGTTTTGCATATGATTCTGGGAACTGGTTCACCTTAAGCTAAAATACTGGAATTCTGCTAAAGGTTATGGTAATGTTAATTGATAAAACATTTTACATTTCATTTAATGCCAGGACTAGTATTGTTAGGGCTGGATTTCAGCTCCTAGTGGGTTATACATGCTTAAATTTTCACCCAGAGTTTGTCATTTTAATAGGGGCTCGTGTGCTGTGAGATGTGCCAGTTATTATTACAAGTATTAGAACAGGTATGATTGCATTAATTCATTTTGTTACTTGTATTTTCAAAACTAGACATTGCTAAGCTCAGCTATCAACCTCTCAGCAGAGCCAGTGCTATCATTTTTGGGGCACCTAGCAACTGTTATGTTGGGGGACCTATGGATACTTCCAGTCTAAGTATCACCTTGTTACCCCTCCTAAGCAACCTTTTAGTTCATGCTGCAAAGTTTTAGGAGTAGTACACACAGACTGACCAGTAGTTACAATGCTCTTACATCATGACAGGCCTATGTACCATACCATGTTTGCCCATCTCATAGAGTGACAGTCACAATGACTGGCATTTAGGTCCAATGATGTTACATTACAACAGCCCTATGTGCAGGCTAGCCTTAGGTGAAATGGAGACCTAGGCATGGTCTCCCCCTACCTATGGTTTCATTCCCCCACAAATATCCTCCAGTACTCACCTATTTTCTCCTCATCCTACGATTTACATACCAAGCACATTACCTTTTTCTTCCTTTTCTCACATTTTGCCTTACTCAGAGTTTTCAAGAGACCAGGGCTTTCAATATGCTCTGACATACATGTTAAAGTTTTTTTTACAACTTTTTCAACCAGTGACAGCTTGAACAAAATTTATGATTAAGAAAATAAATTCAGTGTTGCTGCTTAACTTTATATTTCATTGCATCCTTTTAACATGCCTTACTTAGCCAAGATAGCAATGTAATAACTGTGAAGGAAATAATTCAAGTAAGCTAGGTGTCTGGGGGCTGCCAGGCCCTCAAAAGTGACAGGATTATATGTGCTCCGAGGTGCTTTTTTGAGATTTTCCCAACCTTTTGTTCCAATGGTGGCCTGAACCAAAATCATGAAGAAGAAAATAATTTCAGTCTTATTTTTTCCTTTCAAGGAGGACATAAGTTCTGCCCAAAGCATAATGTTTAAAATTCACAAAATAGCACACTGTAAACTATCAAGACAAATGTTTGAGAGGTACATAAATCTTATCTTGGAATACCATCTGCCTTCCTAGTCCCCCCCAAAAAAGAAGAACGAGATGAATGCAGAAGTTCATATGGCTGCAGACAGCCACATATTTTAAGTGAGTGCTGTCATACATATACAACATGCCTTCACATTCCTCACCTCTACCTTCCAAAGGTTGTTGCTTGTATACATGCCTGATGTGTAATTCTGAGGAAAGTGAAAAAATAATGATCACAGTAATGTATCCCAACTTGTTGCTCCTAGACAGTATACATCTCCTGCATAAGCTATAGTAACCTTCTTTGCACTATGGAATTGCCTTTTTCTTCAGAAAAGTAGATGCCAAACAGGAAAGGTCTCAGCAATGAACCCTGCGGGACTTCACTGATGACTGCTCTGTTTTTGAGGTAGCATCCCCTATTTTGATCTCCTGTGTCATATCTGTGAGCCAGATGGAAATCCAGCAGATGATGTAGGGTTTTATTAGCTTTTTTCTATGCCTGAGTAGGGGATTGTGTCAAAAGCCTTGCCTAGGTTGCAGTATGTGGTGTGTACCATTTTGCCTTCAACCATTGCTTTGGTGACATTTTCAAAAAAGTCCACCAGCATGACCTGCCCTTGATGAATCCAAACTGAGACAGGTCCAGTGTTTTGAGGTTCTCTATGTCCTTACTGATTATTATTTCCATGATAAGTCCATGGCTTTGCATATGAGGCTGGTTAGACATATAGGTAATTGCCTGGGTCTGTGGAAGGTCCTCACTTATGCATATGGAATGAGTGTAGATGCTCTCCATCTGGTACAAAACTTGAATGGAGGTTAAGATTGAACAGTGTTGTTTGAGGGGTGGCTAAATTGTGCTTCATGCTATTTAAGCTATATCCAGGGATATTGTCAGGACCCAGTAATTCAGTATTTTTAGCTTTTATAGCACTTTTAGGACTCAGTCTTGTGTGATAGCTGGAGGCGAGTACGTTTCAAGTACATCTTTTGGGATAGATGGAGGGAAGTGAGGGTATAAGGTTTGAGATTAATTTATTAGCAAGTAGGTTTGTTATATCTTCAATCTCAGTGTAACATCATTCATAATCATCTCAGTTCATTACGGCCTCTGAGATTATGAACATCATCATCATCATCAGCTCCCTTTTCCCCATTTTCTACATGGGGTCAGTGTATCATCTTAACTGCCGCCATCTCTCTAAATTCACTTTCATACTCCTGCCTTCTTTGGCACTCATGCCTGACTGCTGCAGATCTTCTTTCACAAATCCATCCACCTCTTTGCTGGACATCCTCGCTTCCTCTTACCTTCTTCCTGTCTGTCCCAAATCTTCCTCACCAGATTGTCTTCTGCTTTTCTGCACATGTCCAAACCACTGTAATCTGTTCTCTTTGATCTTTTCTGCAATTGGAGCTACTTTGGCTTCTGCTATTATGTCCTCATTTCTTCATCTGTCCCACAGTGTGCATCCTACCATCCATCTCAGGCACTTAATTTCCATCCCCTCTAGATTCCTCATCTGCTGTGCCTTTACTGCCAGGTTTCTTTACCATAAAGTAGTACTGGCCACACCACTGTCTTTTACACCCTATTTTTCAGCTTCTTTGGCATTCTTCTGTCATAGACATCTGAGAATCTATGCCAGTTGACTGCAGCCCCTCTGATTCTAGCTTTGACCTCCTCATTCAGACTTCCCTTCTCCTCAACCACCCCTCCCAGATGCTTGAAGCTATTTACCTGTTCCGCTATCTTCCCTTCTATCTCAATTTTCAGCTTCTTCTGATTTCCCCAATTTGCTGCCATTACCACTGTCTTATCTGTACTTAGTTTCATCCCATGTGCCTTCAGTTTTGCATTCCATTCCCCTATCCTTTGCTGAAATTTTTGCTTAGAGTCTGCCCATAATGCCATATCATCTGCAAATAGCAACTTTGTTGATCTATCCCCACTAACTTGTTTGCTAATGTAGTCCATCACCAGTATGAACAGCAGTGGGCCAGAGCTGAACCATGTACACACACCCACCACCACTGGGAACCTCTGTGAGGACTTTTTTTGTACTTGTTGACTGGTTACTTGTACAACATAACCACTAATACTACAACCAATGTGGGGACTGAACACTACCGCAGTATCTACAAATCAGTTTTCTTGTCTTTTTTCATTTTTTTTTTTTCAAAGTCTAGAAATGACAAGTTGGACTCTTTCCTCATCTATAGCTTCTTCTCAACTATCTGTCTCACTGCAAACAATGGGTCCGTCATGTGCATCCTGATCTGAATCCGAACTGCTCATCTCCCATCTTACATTCTACTGCTCTGTGTATCTATTTATCAATCACCTTCTCCAGAATATTCATGCAATGTGATAGGAGTTTGATGCCTCTGTACTGTCCACAGTTGTGGATGTCCCCTTTGTTCTTGTACACTGGCATGAGTATGCTTATTCTCCAGTCATCTGGGATATTCCTTTCTCTCCACACTGCTATTAGTACCCTCAGGAGCCATTTCTCCCCTATCTCACCCAAAATCTTTATCATATCTGCTGTGACCTCATCTGAGCTTGCTGCTTTCACTGACTTCATTTTCCTTAATGCTTCTAGGGGTGCTAGAGCCCTGAGTAATTCCTTGAACTCACAAAAAATAAACAGAAGGAGTCAAGACAGCCAAAACCTCCAGGCTAATTCCTTCTTTAATGCCAAGGAAAAAACACAAGGGCTTTTGTTGCAAAGCTACTTCATCAGATGTATGTTACAAACACAAAAACTGCTTATTAAATACTTTAGTCAGAATATCACATGACTATAGTACACTCTGTCTTAAAGGTGCAAACTGTTAAAATTCACTATCTAAACAATACATACTAAATAGTACATACTAAATAACAAACTTGTCAATTACTATTAATCATTGTATCAAAATCATAAAATTAGAAAAATTATAATAAAAAGTGCAAAAATATGTTATTTCCTACTCAATGGTTTAGCTTTAAGTTTAGGTCTAATAGGTACCCTGTCATTAAGGGCATGCCCATAGTCTCCCCTGAGCCTGACTATCCATTTCGCTTCTAACTGCTCAGTTATATTTCTGATATTGCCCTTCCTAATATTTTCAAAAATATGTCCTATTACCATGAACACAAAGGAATGTGTGCTTTCAGTGTCTAAAATGTGTTTAGATAGTACACTTGCATTACTACTATTAGCAATATGATAATAATGTTCCTTAATTCCATTTCTGAGGGCTCTATCTGTTTTTCTGATGTAAAATCTTAAACATATGGGACATTAAGCTAAGTATACCACATGAGCTGTATTACATGTAGCATGTCGATTGAATCTATATAATCTACCCTGAGTATGGTAATTAAATGTATTACTGCTATCAATGTACTTACAGGCATTATAACTGCTATTGATGTACTTACAGGCATGGCAATGACCACAAGCAATAGTACACTTAGGGATAAGCTCAGTCACCTTGTTCCTGGGATAACAGAGCTGTCTTCTCAAGGATTTCATATTCTTGTAGACAAACTTTGGTTTAAAATCTACTATTTCTTTGATTTCATCGTCTGTTGCTAAAATATTCCAGTGCTTTTCAATGATGTTCCTGCATTGTTTTATATCACTGGAATAGTACATACATACATACTTTTAATTTGTTGTTCGTCTTCTCATAATTTGGGTTCATTTCACTACTGTATTTCTTACCAAAATAAGGCTTAGCTTTACTAGTTCTTAAATTACTCTCCCCGAATAAAAGGTGATTACAGTGGCATGAATTTCTGTATAACTGTGTTGAAATATTACCTTTTGAATCCAACAATACTTTGACATCTAAGAAATGTACATTATTAACTGAAATTTCCAAAGAAAACCTTAAAAATGAAGTAGAGTTTCGGATGTAACTTATGAACTCATGAATTGTATTGATGGGTCCCTCCCATAGGAGGAACACATCATCCACAAATCAACGATGGAATATTATTTGTTTATTATAGGGTCCACTGAAAATATATTGCTGTTCCCATATTGCCAAAACAGCATTGGCGTAGCTATTACCAGAGTATGTGCCCATAGCTACGCCATGCTTTTGTCAGTAAAAAGACTTACCAAATACAAAGATATTATTATGTAAGAAACTTTCCAATAAAATACTAATTTATTTTCCTTTCAGTAAAATCTGCATGTCTTTCCAAAAATTGTTTAACACAGTTAATTCCTTCACTAGTAGGAATGACTGTAAAAAGGGACACAGTATATAGTGTCACCAAATACAGTTTATTCTTTCTCCTACATGTTTTCATGAATAAAAATAAATCACTTAAAAATGTTGAGTGTCTCTTAAAATATTGACACAAGCATTCAGAGCAGGTCTTAGTTGTTTTTTATGTAAATGGATGCAGGCTCTGTGCACCAATTCCGCCCCACTACAATAGGGCATAGTGGAGGACAAACTGGATCTTTATGCAGTATGGGCAGGCCTTGAATGACAGGTACCAAAGCATCCTAGACCATTAAATACTCAAAGATTTATCAATCAAACCGTCTTTTAATAAATTTTTAATACTGCTTCTCACTGTTAAAATCATAAAATCAATATATTGTTGTATTTTAACATAAAAATCAGTATCAGATAACATATTTATCATATCATTACTATATTAATCATGGTCAAACAGTACTATAGGACCTCCCTTGTCAGCTGGTCTGATAATTAACTTGTTATTTTCCTGCAATTCTTTCAATGCTTTACACTCAGATTTCATTAAATTATACTTCCTTCCACATTTTTACTGCTATTATTAGAAGCATACATTTTATAGAAATCATCTAGACATAATTTTTCAAATGCAGTGTGTTAGATATTATGAATATATGGCTGAAATTAATTCTGTTGTAAATCTGCTGAAAGAAAAAGCTTGCTTGAATATATGTATAGAGTTTACAATGTGCATTCATATTATATGTGTAACAGACAGGCTTCTCTTCACAGCATCATTAGATATTATGAATATAAGGCTGAAATTAATTCTGTTGTAAATATACTGAAAGAAAAAGCTTGCTTAAATGCAGAAACAGAGTTTAGTAATATGTGATCAGCAACCATACTAAATGGCCATGGCTTAGAAAATAAGGAACCTGCTGAATGGACATTTTTCCCTTACAGACTTAAAAACAGGATGTATGCAAGAGCAAAAATGCAAAATCTGCTTTTAAAGAATGGACAATGACACTGTGGCAATGTGTTTCCTCAAAAATATATTTTTCTGCATGGAAAACAGGACATGTTTATCAGCATTGGGACAAGAACAGATGTTCTTATACAAAGATCCAAATAGAATACAGGATGTTCACACTGTCAGAACAATGTGTTTCCTCAAAAACAGGTTTTTTTTGCATGGACAACAGGACACTGTTATCAGCATTGGCAAAAAAACAGATGTTCTTATACAAAGATCCAAACAGAATACAGGATGTTCACACTGTTAGAAAAGCTGATCTCTTATAAGACATTGTTAAACAAGGAAGCTTAGTATTGTTTCTACAGGATGAGCAATTCTCCAAAATAGAATATCAAGAGGAAATGTATACGTTTATGCATGACTAAAAGTGTATATAAAGAGCTGTATAAATCCAGTTATGTTAGAGGTATGGTAGGGACTTATTTGTCTTGAGGTAAATGTTATATCTCGAACATCATCTGTACTATATGAGAAGTAAAGTTGGAACAGTACTTTAAGCTGCAACATTGTTCCGTTTGGTTTATTATAAAAAGTTATTTGTTACTGTTCTCTAAAGTTGATGCTGCAAAATATATTCTCTTATCAGTGTATATTCTGCAAGTTTCTGTATGCAACAGACTGTGAATGCAAATATAACCAGACTTTGAATTTTAGCAGAATCCAGCCAGCAAGACTGAGTGTCTTAAGAACACTTCAAATCCATCACACCAAGCAGTAAGCAGAATCAATATAATTTTTCAATGGTGATCCTTTGACAACGTTCCTAGCCTGTATCCAAAAACAGGGGGAGTGGATGGGTAATGTCACTCCTGTAAAAGCACAGTAACATTTATGTGAAGTACTTCAGATTTCTACAGTTTTCAACAGTTTGTAGCAATACAGTTTAATAGACGTCTAAATCCAGTGAGACTGCATTGCAGGAAGGTGGAGCAGTTCCATAAATTCTCCAGAAAAGGTACAATATGAAGTTGTAAGACTGAATCTGCCAGTTTTGCTGTACCAACTTCACAAGTGACTACAGAAACTTTTCAACCATCAACAGCAAAGCAGCTTGGCCATCTGCCTGTCTGTTGACTGGTAAGAAAATTATTCTGTGTTACATACAGTATGAATGCCATAGAGGTAATAATAATAACAGAATAAATGTATATACAGCATATTAGCAAATGTAAAACCTTATTAGGGCAAGTTAATAGTAAGGCATTATGCAAATGGATTGCAATTTGATAGTAAGGCATTATGCAAATGGATTATAATATTTGACTGGTATCTGAAATAAAATCATGTGTGGTATAAAATGTTTATTGTGTGTGCAATGTCATAAAAATACAGTGCATGACATTATCCAAAGGTTAGACTGTACAGACAAAAATTGTAAAGGTAAAGAACCAAAAAGTTAATATGTTGACATTATATTCAAATGTTAGACAGTTATGTTCTGTCACCAGATGTAAAAGGTTTATTTCAGAGTTGCAACAACAGTCAAATCAGTTACTGATAGAAACTCTAGTACATTTTGTTACAAAGAAATGTAATAAACTTCTAAAAGACAGACACAATGAGTTCAGGAAGCTTAGACAAGTTATACACACATCTTTTCAAAAGTGCATAGGAGATTCAAATTCAGCAGAACAGCTTACTAAAGAATGTCAGAAAGACCATGCAACATCACAGGAAATTCAACAGCAGTTGCAGGATAAAGGAAATAAATTAGCTCAACTGACAAAGACTGGGAATTTCCTGCATACACAGTTAATCTGTGCAAAAGAAATATATTTTATAATATGTTTATGTTTTGAAAATGGTTAAGCATGCATGCTAGGATGGTAGGGACATGACATGCTTGTATAAAGATATACATATACAAGACAGACATGCATGTGTGTTCTTTTCATGCAGAGTACATTTGTTTACAATACACAAAAGCAAAAGGCAGACAACAGCAAATAAAAATAAACATATGTTATAATTGTATAGTAACACCAAACAGTTAAAGTTCTGAATTTTAAAAATAAATAAAATCACAGATGGTATTAGTCAAATAGTTTTTGTAAAATTAATGGCAGGACAGTTAAATAGATAAATAAATAAAAAATACTGAAATCCATGTAAGGTAATTGTAAAATAATGTCTATTTATGTAGTATAAATGCATAGTTATGCAACTCACAATCACATTAAAGGAAAAAAGGCCAAAATAATTAATTATAGTTTATAGAGTATAAAATGTGAGCTCAGACCTTCCTAGACTAAATGAATAGTTACAGGAAATGTTGGAAAGATCAGATAAACAACAAGACTGATTGCCAGACAAGTAGCTTGAGTTTTTCTAAAGCATCATTGTTATTAAAACATAATTGTTAAAATGTTTACAGGCAACACTATTTGGTAATTGTAATAAAATGTCACAATTGTGCATAGATGTCATTTATAATCTGTTTGCAAGTAAATGTTAAAAGGACAAAAAAAACCTCAGTTGCATCAAGTACAGCCAGCAAATGGGCTATAGTATATATACAGTTCAAATCAATTGTGCAGGAGGGTGTAAATACCTACTTGAGGTAATATACAGTGAAAGCTTTATTTAGTAACCTAATAAAATAAATGTATAACCAAAGTGTTGGGCTGACATACATTCTATTCTCACAGCATAGGGCAGGTAAACAGTGCTGAAGTACTACAGGGGGAGGGGTACTTTCTCAGTTTTACACTGACTGTATAAGGGGGAGGGGCACTTTCTCAGTTTTACACTGACTGTATAAGCAATACTGCACAAAGGTCTGCAATAAAGCTACAGAAAAATAAACAACAAGGGTCTGAAATAAAGCTACAGAAAAAATAAACAACAAGGGTCTGAAATAAAGCTACAGGAAAAATATCTCATTCCTTCTTGACAATACTCTTTTATGGGGGGAAAACAGGTATTAGTGTATTTTAAAATACTGGTAAACTGGATTAAACCTGACAGGATAAGATATTTTACAAGTTGTTAATAGCTATCATAATGGTTATTATTGCATTGTTTAGAATTAAATTGTATTTGCAACCTGTTAAATTGTAAAGCTATACAAGAGATGGTTTAAAAAACAAGAGATGATTTAAAATTGCTTTATTAAAGCTATACAAGAGAGAATAAAGATATGCAAAATGCATAAATGTTTCTAATAGCAAGAATGGTCACTATTTCAGTATGTTTTTGACAAAACAATGTTGGTATAAAAAAGCATGAATATTTTTAATTGCTGAGTATGTAATTTAAAATAACATGACATATGCATTTGGTGCCAGTTCCACTAGATATTTCTAAAGAGACATAAACATTTTCCAAGATTTTGCTCAATATTAATGTTATTAAATTTGTAAGATTAGACTAAATGTACTTTACAATCTTTGTATGTACAAATGTAGAACATTTTAGTACAAATGATAGTCTTTGTATGTACAAATGCAGAAGAATTCAGTACAAATGAAATTAATGTCTAGTAATGAATATGTGTGAAAAAAAATATTTAAAGAAAACAATGGGTCCAGGGTACCTACTAGATTGAAATGCATAAATAGCAGTCTGTGTAAATACATACTGATCAGGATACATTGTAATAAGTTCAAAAGTAATTTGTCAAGTTGTAATATCACTGGTTTTACCCCAGTAAAATAATTGCTTTCAAATATTTATTATCTAAGCCCAGTTCAGTATTTTACCAAGATGTTATTGAGCAGTTCAGAGACATGAACACAATGTGATGGTTAAAATGACATTAAAACTATATATTTTAAGCAGTGTATAAATGCTTGCAGTAGCACATAGTTATTGTCTCTTATAGTTAATTCAACAGCTGCAAAGAGTTAATTAAACAATTCTAAGTCATAAATTAAATTCTGTGATTGCAAAAGAATAAATTAATCAAGTAAAATTAAAACAGACACAGCTCATAACTGATAAAATATTTTCACAGAATGGTCTGCAAAAGAAAAAGTTAAATACATTCAGGTTTGGTATTAATACATGTTTTCATTGCATTAACTATGTAAAATTGCATTTTGACTTGTATCAAAAAAGACTAAAGGTTTTGTTTCTTAATGTGTTTTTTATATAGAATGTTTTGAGTATGTTTAAAAACAGAGGGAATTGTTAGATATTATGAATATAAGGCTGAAATTAATTCTGTTGTAAATATGCTGAAAGAAAAAGCTTGCTTGAATATATGTTTAGAGTTTACAATGTGCATTCATACTATATGTGTAACAGACAGGCTTCTCTTCACAGCATCAGAAAATGCCTAACAAAGCAATACTGGAAAACAAACATTACATGATTTTCTCATGTTTGTAGAACAAATATCTATTAACAGACATCCTTTTTTATAAATTCAGCAAAACGTGATGTTTTTCCAGTAGGAACAGCTTATACAGATGTTTCCTTTCAGAATGGCATCCTCACATCAGCAAAAGTGCTTAAATCACAAAAGGACAATAGAAAAGTCTAAAAACAGACATATTATGTGACTTCCCACATAAGGCCAGAAAAACATACCAAGAGGAAATGTGTGCGTGACTAGCTCTGTATATAGCTATTGTAGTAATTCAGTTATGTGAGAGAAGGACAGAGAGAGGTATTTTGTAGAAGTCATCATTCATATCTGTAATGAAGGAAAACTTTGTAAATATATGCTACAAATCTGACAGACTACGTGTGGTTTGTTATAAAATAAGTTACCTGTAACTGTGCTTATAGCTGCAAAATATATTTCTTTATCAGTGTGCAATTTGAAAGGCTTGGTGCTTTAAACAGACTACAGATGGAGTCATGCAGAGCTATGTGTCTCTGATTCAGCAGTAAATAGCAAGTAAGCAGTAAGCAGCTCCATAAAATTTTTCAATGGTGACAAATTTTTCACAGTGACCAATGAATTAGAATTGGTTATAAAAGTGCTAGGTTTCTTAAAATTATAAGTATCATCATAAACACCATAATTTTTAAAATTCAGCTTCAAAAATATGTTTCTGATAAACATTTTAAAATCTAATATTACCTCAACAAAGTCTTGTTTTTGTGTGGGGATAAATTATACTCCCTTCATTAAAACTGAAGTTTCAGCATCAGACAGATTATGTGATAATAAGTTCCATATTAAACTTTCTGGCTCTTGTCCCAGAATTTTTTGATCGTTGGTGTACCTAGGGCATCCCCTTCGAACTTCCTTTTCATATGAGTTCTGCTGCGAAAGCTTGGTCTCTTCTCTTGTTTAATTCCTTTAATTAATTTAACTAATCCTTTAATTTCTTTAATTCATTGAACTGTTGTCCTTCCTCTCCAGTCAACTTTCAGGTCTTCAGCCTGGTCTCTGTTGACCTGAGAGCCTTCTCTGACCACTGCTTGCAATGTATTTTGGCAACCAGTGTTATATGCTGTGGGCTGACTGTTTCACTTGGGATGACTTTACAATCACTGATTTTATCCCAGTGCCCCTTCTTTACTAGGAGAATGTCTACCTGAGTTGCATGTTGGCCACTCTTGTATGTGATCTTGTGACTATCTTTCTGAACCATGTGTTGGCTACTATCAAGCCATCTGCCAGACAGAAGTCTAGAATGGCCTCTCCTTCTTTATTCCTGTTGCCCCACCCATGTGGACTCAGGCAGTCCTCATATCCTGTTCTGTCTTTCCTGATATGTGCATTCAAGTCACCCATTATCAACATCAATTCATGTTGTCCTGCTTTATCTAGTAGGTCCTGCAACTGCTGTCTGAATGCACTCTTTTCCTCACTATCACAACCCTGCTGTGGGACACAGGCTGAGATTATGAATACTGCCCTGTCATTACATTGGAGTCTAATTGCCATGAATCTGTCACTAATTCCGATGACATTCCTCACTGCCTTGTGAAGCCTCACTCTCTCATCACAATTCCCACACAATTTCTCCTCCTAAGTAGTAGACTCTGGATCCCAAGCCAGGTGGCTTTGCTGCACTGCCCTTCCATTTCATCTCTTGTATACATAGGATGTCCATCCTCCTCCATATCATCATGCCATCCACTTCTAAGCTGCATCCTGTCAGTAAACCTACATTAAGTGTAGCAATTCCCAGTTCAAATTTGGCAGGTTGATTGGTTTTATGTCCATCTTTCACTCAACAGAGCTATCCCAGGTAACCCAGACTGGGCAACTAGCCACCATCCAGCCAGTATCGTATTGACCCAAGGCTGCTGGGCTTTATGGCGGGCACACACTGGCCAGTTGGTGCACATACACCCCACCCACCATTAGCATGGGTCCTTGGCGTAGATCGGAGTAGGCCAGGTCCTCAACCCACTTATCACTGTGAGCTACCCATGCCCATTTTGGTGACATTAGTCAACATGACTGAATCACCTAGAGCCATATTTTATACCATCAATTGGCTAGCCCTGAGATTATTAACATAACTAAAAAAACAAGTCATGTGATTGCGTTTGACCTGGGTGGCTAGGTTAAACTCAAACTTGGCTTTGGTGGATTTTATTCAGTGATGAGGGCTGTATGATTCTGAGAATTGATCTTCTTATTTTTGGTCAAAATTCTCTTCCTTTTATTGTAAAGCTTAGTGATGTTATGGTTTCACCACTGGGGTATATTTCAGGGGTTTGCCCTGCACTTATTCCTACAGGGTAGTGCTGCATCTATGCAGCTGTTTACATGCTAATATAGAGTGGTGGTGTACTTTTCTGTGTATTCAACAGAGTTAACTGGACTTGCTGGGGATTTGATGCTTACCAATGTCTTTGAGAATTTTTAATCTTGATTTAATTTTGAATCTGTGTGGTGTGGTGGGTTAATGCAGTGGGCTGTAGGTGAAAGGGACCTGGGTTTGAAACTGGGCAGAGGTGTTTTTTACCCCCCTCACCCCCTAAAGGGCCCATATCTATACAGGAAGAATGCAGAGTCCCTGTAAACACAACTACACAGGTAAAAGCTGCACTCTCTAAAGCCAAAAACACAGCATCCATGGGACCGGACAACATCCCAGGCTGCGTTTTACCCGAACTTCAGAATGAACTGGCTCCCCACTTAAGCACCATGTTCAATAATAGCCTCGCATCAGGCTTTGTGCCCACTGAATGGCGCACAGCAACAGTTATCCCACTCCACAAAGGGGGAGCCACCACTGATCCCAGAAACTATCGACCTATTAGCCTGACGAGCCTGGTCTGCAAGGCCATGGAACGTATCATCATGGAACTCATAAACAAAGACACTGGTAACCTCCAAACTCTGGATCTCACCCAGTTCAGGTTTGTGAAAGGCAGATCATACCTCCTGAACCTGACTGACATCTTTGAGGCAGTCACCAAAGCTGTAGATGAGGGTAAGGTGGTTCACACAGCCTATCTTGACCTTGCCAAGGCTTTCGACACCATCCCCCATTCTGGAATTATAGCTAAACACACTAAACTAGGTATAAATCCCTATGTCACAAGATGAGTTGCCAACTGGCTCACTGACAGAACCCACAGTGTAAAAGTTGCAGACTCCAAATCTGACATTAAAGCAGTGACAAGTGGAGTACCACAGGGTTCCGTCCTGGGACCTCTCCTGTTTGGTATCTACTTCTCTGAAGTGCAGGCTAACACAGAAGGCCTCTGGCTAATGAAATTCGCTGATGACTGCAAACTAGGAGCCATAGTCAAGTCCCCAAATGATTTGGACATCCTACAGAAGGGCCTCGCTGAGACAGATGCCTGGTGTCAGAGCCATAGCCTCAAGCTCAATGCCAAAAAGCGCAGTGTCATCTCCTTTGGTAAAAACTCTGTACCCATGAACTACCACATAGGCAACAATCTACTTAACACCAAATGTGTGATAAGAGACCTTGGGACCCAGGTGGACAGTAGTCTCTCCTTTGATAGTCACATCGCCACAGTAGTCAGGAAGTCCTTCTACATGGCACACCTCATCATAAAAGTGTTCTCATCCAGGAAAAAAGAGGTCATTGTTCCCCTCTACTTGACACTCATTAGACCCATTATAGAGTACAATGCCCCTTTTGGAATGTACCTCACAAGACATCTGCAGCAGCTGGAAAGGCCACAGAAGTACCTCACAAAGAGGATTACTGGCCTCAAACAAATGCCCTACACTGACTGCCTCAAAAAACTCTATCTTTACTCTGTAGCATATCGCTTACTCTGAGGTGATCTCTGCCTAACATATAAAGCTATGTCAAACCTAGAGCTGTTGGACATGCTATACCTAAAGAAATTCTAATCCCTCCGAGCTACACGCTCTAGGGACCTAAACCTTGTCACCACAATAAACAGGATATGCTGGAGGGATAGATTCCTGTCCCAGAGACTTCTCATACTCTGGAACAGGCTACCCATCTATGTCAAGCAAAGTTCTTCATTAGCACGCTTCAAGAAAAATCTTGATGAGTGGATGGGAAATAGGAAATACACTCTGGGGATCACTTCTGTGTCTCTGCTTGACAGTGGCACAGGAAAATAACTTTCTTGGGTGGCGTAAGCCAGGGAACTTTGTTGGCTAGGCTTACATAGGCCCTTGGGCCGATAGCCTAGTACCTACCTATGAACCTATGAACCTATAAATGGTACCTTGGGTGGAAGGGGTCTGTGGTTTCAATTTTATTTTGAAGGAGACAGCTTTATTATCAGACCTGACAAATGACAAAGATGCACAAGGGGGGTGCAGGAAGCCCCCACATTAGTAATGACCAAATCCAAGATGTTGTTCTCCCCACTGGGTACTCTGACTAATCATTCCAGGGCATCTGTATTGACAAAGTCCAGGAATCTCTGTGTTTTTGCACTAGTGGTGCTGGTGTAGGTTTCCCAGTCTGGATAGTTTAATTCACCTTAGAAAATGGCATGGGTTTAATATTGAGTTTTTCTAGTTCCTGTAGATAGGTAGTATGGATCACAGATGGAGTTCTATAGCTAGCTAACATATGGTAAAGGACCTTTCTGATGGTTATTTGGACATGAAGAAATTCTAGTGCATCATACTGCAGTAGCAGCCTTGATGGGAGTCTCTTCTGGATGTAGATTGAGACACCTCCACCTGTTTTTCCCCTCCTGTGCAGCAGCTAGTTTAAGCTAGTGGAAGGCATTGTAGCCCTGGACAGCCTGAGTGGTCTCTACCATTTTAACAATGTCTCAGTCACTACACAGACATCAACGTCCTTAAGTGTATGAAGGGCTTGTAGGGAGTGGAGTTTCTTGTTCAGGCTCCTAGCATTGATCAGTAATACCTTCATATTTTCCTTTGCTTGTTTCATTATGTTAGTAGGTTTATCAGGCTGGCATTGCCTAAAAAGTACTTTGGGAGTGGAAAATGTCTTTGACAAAAATAGAAACCCTAGAGGGGACAGATGCAGGACATCCCTTCATAAGAACTGTGGCCTTCTGTTCATATCCTTCCAGGCTGACAAATACTGGACCCCCTTCTAATGACACCAAAAACTAAGCCAATTATTTAAGTCAAGTATTTTTTGCTCATATTGTGGCATCATCCTTGGAGAAGGTAGAATGCTGCTCAGTGCTGAGCTCATACATGACTGGGACACAGTTTGAGTGCTCCATCATACCCTTATTCATATAGTCCAGAGAGGTGCATCTCAAGTCATTGACATCCACATGTACTATGACAGAGCCATACCAGTACTTGGTGTTCAAGGGCTTGAGTGACATGTGTGATTATAGATTCATAGGTACATATTAGGCTAACAACCACCAGGGCCTTTATATGCCTAGCCACATAATCCAACCCAGTAGTGTCTCTATGTATCAAGGACATTTATTAGGAGGGGATATGTTAGTTAGGAAGTCTCTAGATGCTATATCTGTCTGTCTGTCTTTATGTAGGTAAGGATCTAGCTAAACAATTGAACGCCATCTACCAAGTAGGTATTGTAGTAAACTAAGACCCCCTGAATGTTGACTTTTATGTGGAAAGGTTGATAACAAACTGGCTGAAAAACTGGACCCATATTGTTACATTAGCAGGAGCCTCCCCAGAAAGTGAGATGATAAGTAAGAGTATACCTCAGGGTTCAGTGGTGGGATCCCATATACCTCAGGGCTCAGTGGTGGACCTCCATATACCTCAGGGCTCAATGGTGGGACTCCATATACCTCAGGGCTCAATGATGGGATCCCATATACCTCAGGGCTCAATGGTGGGATTCCATATACCTCAGGGCTCAGTGGTGGGATCCCATATACCTCAGGGCTCAGTGGTGGGATTCCCATATACCTCAGGGCTCAGTGATGGGACTCCATATACCTCAGGGCTCAGTGGTGGGCCTCCATATACCTCAGAGCTCAATGGTGGGACTCCATATACCTCAGGGCTCAATGGTGGGACTCCATATACCTCAGGGCTCAGTGGTGGGCCTCCATATACCTCAGGGCTCAGTGGCGGGACTCCATATACCTCAGGGCTCAGTGGTGGGATCCCATGTATCTCAGGGCTCAGTGGTAGGCCTCCATATACCTCAGAGCTCAATGGTGGGATTCCATATACCTCAGGGCTCAGTGGTGGGACTCCATATAATACTCAGGGCTCAGTGATGGCATCCCATATACCTCAGGGCTCAGTGGTGGGCCTCCATATACATTAGAGCTCAATGGTGGGATTCCATATACCTCAGGGCACAGTGGTGGGACTCCGTATACCTCAGGGCTCAGTGGTGGGATCCCATATACCTCAGGGCTCAGTGGTGGGCCTCCATATACCTCAGGGCTCAGTGGTGGGATCCCATGTATCTCAGGGCTCAGTGGTGGGCCTCCATATGCCTCAGAGCTCAATGGTGGGATTCCATATACCTTAGGGTTCACTGGTGGGACTCCATATACCTCAGGGCTCAGTGGTGGGATCCCATGTTATCTCAGGGCTCAGTGGTGGGATCCCATATACCTCAGAGCTCAATGGTCGGACTCCATATACCTCAGGGCTCAATGGTGGGATCCTGTATACCTCAGGGCTCAGTTTTGGGACTCCATATACATCAGGGCTCAATGGTGGAACTCCATATCCCTCATTGCTCAGTGGTGGGATCCCATATACCTCAGGGCTCACTGGTGGGATCCCATATACCTCAGGGCTCACTGGTGGGACTCCATATACCTCAGGGCTCAATGTTTGGACTCCATATACTTCAGGGCTCAATGGTGGGATCCCATACACCTCAGGGCTCAGTACTGGGCCTCCATATACATCAGAGCTCGGTGGTAGGATCCCATATACCTCAGGGCTCAGTGGTGGGACTCCATATACCTCAGGGCTCAGTGATGGGCCTCCATATACATCAGAGCTCAGTGGTGGGATCCCATATACCTCAGGGCTCAATGGTGGGACTCCATATACCTTAGGGCTCAGTGATGGGACTCCATATACATCAGGGCTCAGTGTTGAGCCTCCATATACCTCAGAGCTCAATGGTGGGACTCCATATACCTCAGGGCTCAATGGTGGGACTCCATATACCTCAATGCTCAGTGGTGGGCCTCCATATACCTCAGGGCTCAGTGGTGGGACTCCATATACCTCATGGCTCAGTGGTGGGATCCCATGTATCTCAGGGCTCAGTGGTTGGCCTCCATATACCTCAGAGCTCAATGGTGGGATTCCATATACCTCAGGGCTCAGTGGTGGGACTCCATATACCTCAGGGCTCAGTGGTGGGATCCCATATACCTCAGGGCTCAGTGGTGGACCTCCATATACCTCAGGGCTCAGTGGTGGGATCCCATGTATCTTAGGGCTCAGTGGTGGGCCTCCATATGCCTCAGAGCTCAATGGTGGGATTCCATATATCTCAGGGCTCACTGGTGGGACTCCTTATACCTCAGGGTTCAGTGGTGGGATCCCATGTATTTCAAGGCTCAGTGGTGGGATGCCATATACCTCAGGGCTCAATGGTGGGACTCCATATACCTCAGGGCTCAATGGTGGGATCCCATATACCTCAGGGCTCAATGGTGGAACTCCATATAACTCAGAGCTCAGTGGTGGGATCCCATATACCTCAGGGCTCACTGGTGTGATCCCATATACCTCAGGGCTCACTGGTGGGACTCCATATACCTCAGGGCTCAATGGTGGGACTCCATATACCTCAGGGCTCAGTGGTGGGATCCCATATACCTCAGGGCTTAGTGGTGGGCCTCCATATACATCAGAGCTCAGTGGTGGGATCCCATATACCTCAGGGCTCAGTGGTGGGACTCCATATACCTCAGGGCTCAGTGGTGGGACTCCATATACCTCAGAGCTCAGTGGTGGGACTCCATATACCTCAGGGCTCAGTGGTGGGACTTCATCTTTTTGCATATATTTGTAGATACAGACCTATGGCAAACTAAATTTGCAGATGACTGCAGACTGGGTGTTATTGTCAAACAACTTCTGATTCCAAATGCTTACCTTATGTAACCCTCACCAACCAATGGTGTACAGATAGCTTCACTGGCCCTCTTCAAAAGAAATCTTGATGAGTGGATGGAAAATAGAAAGTTCACCCCATGGATCACTTCAGTGGCTTTACTTGATAGAGACACTGGGAACTAACCTCAGGCAACACGATGCCAGGGCACTTCTATGGGCTAGGCTTGTAAAGGTTCCAGGACCATTAGCCTTGTACACACCTATGAACCTACAAAATTAAATGCAAAAAGTGCAGTACTATCACATCTGATGTATCCTGGCACCAGACAAGCAGCTCACCATCAATACCAACATCTTGTACTGGTTGTAATACTCTGTCACTGACTTGGGGATGCAGAAGTTGTTAACTTACATGGGGACTATGAGCATGATGCATGTGTTAATGATATATTGTGGTCTTTAATGAAAATTGATTAAACAGCTTAATCCACCAATGGACTATCAAGTGAATCAATCATAGTTCATAGGTCCTTACTAGGCTAGTGATTTGTAAAAATCTTAAGAAGCCTGGCCTTACTTACATTCCCATAGTAAGTTTTTTAGTCCTTATGTTTTGTGAATGAAAATCCCAAGACAGGCAAAACAGGGATATGTTAGACATTTACTTTTGTGACTCCTTCTGTGAGAGACATGGGTGCTAAATTTGGGATGAAGTTATAGTTTCCCATCCAGTCATCCAAATTATGTTTAAACAGAATAAGCTACATATTTTGCTTCATGTGAGTAGAAGATTTTTTCACAAAAAGGGTACTGTGACTACCAACATGCCCAGTTTATGCTGCAGAAGAGATCAACATCCCTTGTTTGGGTGTTTGCTACCATGGACTTGCTAATGTGTAATAGGACTATCAGGATAGTATCTGTTGAAGGCCAATGCTACACAAATGAGGCAGAGATCACTTCTTTGTAGCTTGTACGATACAAGGAAGACAGACAAAGCTTTGAGATGCATAGTTTTTAGGGTTTAGGCCCTTGATTTTTTTTAGTGTAAAAACATTGTGAGCCTTCCAGTTGCAACAAGTGTTTGGAAGGTACATACACAAAGGGGAATTTTATTCAAGGACAATGGAAGGCTTACATCCCTGGACCTGGACACCATCCGTTTAGATATAAGCTGCATAATAAAAAAGGACTTCTTTATAATAGTGGATTGTGGCCTACCCTAATTTTCTGGGCCCTGGTTATGAGCCTGTTTACTATTCAATGAGTTACAGAGGGATTATATTTATTGTAGTCTTTTGGGGTTTCTAATAACAATACAGGAATGGACCCCATTCCTAAGTCAAGGTAAGATTAAAGTTCACAAAATTAGTATTGTTTCAATATTTGATGTTCACCAGAAGTGCTGTTCACAGCACTCGCAATGCACCCAGTAATGACTCCTTCTGCAATTCATATAGAGTTACATGCATAGGTAACATATCTAAGTATGATTGTAAATTCTTTTTATTAAGACCCAGTGCGCCTACTACTGTTGGAACAATCTAGGTATCTTTCTTCCATATTATCCTCTTTTCTGCCTGCAAATCCTGGTATTTTATGACTTTGTGTCTTTCTGTATATAAGACACTGTAATCACTAGGTGTAGCAATTTCAATGATCAATGCTACTTTTCTCTTCTTTTCATGGACTACTATATCTGGTTTTCTTGCAAATATTTTTATTTTTTGTTGATAATGGGTGATCCCATATGACAAACATCATCATTTTGTATAATACTTTGTGGCTTATGTTTCCAATGTTTTTCAGCTACTTCAGTATTGCAATGTTTGCACAATCCCCAATGCAACAGTCTTGCCACACTATTATGCTTTTCAGTATACAGTCCTTCTGCCATTAGTATATCACAACTAGCAACAAATAGTGCACCTGTTTCCAATTCTGTTTTACAAAACCTATACTTGTCTGCTTCTCCCACATGTTCAATGGACTTTGTAAACCAGCGTGTATGTAGTCCACTATTTTGGGCCACCAATATTAACCTTTCATATTTTTGTTTAAATTCACCTCTCCTTAATGACTCCTGCATTCGATACTGCCGATCATGAGGTTGTTCCAAGAATTTTCTATAATTGCAACTATATTTATGCATTTTCCACATTTCTTGCCTTCTCATCTGATCCTTCACCTTATATTCTTTCTATTGTTTTTTGGCACATTCACTTGCTGCCTGATTTTTATTATTGACTTCTGGTTTGATTTCCCTTCCTTCTTGACACTGATATGCTTTTGCTAAACTAACCAAGGAAGACATGTATGTTTGGGTTTTGTAAAGTCAGCAGACTTGTATGCAGTCCTGTGATTGCAGATCTATACCTGTAATCAATTTTGAGGAGGTGCATACCTCCATCAGAATGGGGAATATATAGTTTTGGTATGCATTGATTCTTATAAATCATCTGATGAGCATGAAGCATCCTTCTTATTTACCTGTCTAATCCATCCAATACCTTTTGGGGCTAGTCATTCACTCCAAAACTGTAAGTTAGGACATGAAGAGCAAATTGGTTTATAGCTTGGACTTTGTTCCTAGATGTCAGTGCTGTTTTCAGTATTAATTTTAGTCTTCTAAAATATTCCTTCCCAAGTTTTATTCACGTTTGTTCATGTTTTATTGTTGATCCTTCATCAATTCCCAAATATTTGCACACTCCCTGTTGTTTAAGTTCTTTTATATCACATTCCTGGACCAGGCTGATGTTTTCTTGGTGCTGCGGCTTTCCTGCTTTAAAGGTTCCTTTTGCACATTTATCAAGATCAAATGACGTTCTTGTATCATCTAAAAAAGTTTTGACCACTTGCGGTTGTGCTTTCAATTCCTCATCTGATTAACTATATAATTTTAAATCATCCACAAAAAGAAGATGAGAAGTCTTTACATTATTTTTTTCTGGGAGACAATTGTAGCCCTGACCTAATCTGTTAAGCAGACAGCTTAATGGGTTAAGGACAAGACAAAACAGCAGTGGTGACAGAGTCACCCTGGAATATCCCCCTATGGATTTTTATCCCTGGAATAATAATTTGTCCTTTATCATGGCTTAACTGCAAAGTGATTTGCCACTGTTTCATGGTCGCTGTAAACTAATCAATCAGTGAAGGTGTATCTTATACACCTTTAAGCACTTTTTTATCCATGAATGTGGATGCTTTTTTGTAGTCTATTCATGCCATACTGAGATTCTTCCCCTTTTTAGAGTTCTCCATTATGATTTTATTTAACAACAAATGATCCTTTGCTCCATATAACTTTATTTGTTACCCTTTTGTTCTATTGCCATGATTGAGTTTTCTTCTAAATGACTGTAAACTCTGTCAGCATCAATTCCAGTGTATAGTTTATACATCATTGGAAGACAAGGTATTGGTCTATAGTTTTTAAGATAGTTTGCAGGTTCGCTCTCAAGTAGAAGTATTGTTTTTGTTGTTGTTAACTAGATTGGTGTCTGTTTGGGGTGTGCATATAAATATTTCTAACATATGGCTAAATCTTCCTGTTAAGATGTTAATACTTTAAGCTAGAAGTTAGGTACTGCATATGGGCATAGGGTTTTCCAATTAGGAGCTTTTCTTAACTTTGTTTCAATCTTTCTGGCTGTTACTTCATCCAATTTCATATCCAGTACATTTGAACTTCTTATTCTTTCTTTTACTTCTTCTGTCCATTTAGCATCTTTGTTATGTTCCACAGGATGTTCATGGATATTTCTCCAAAATGTATCTATTTCTTCTTTTTTGGTGTTGTTTAAATTCCTTTTGCCTTGTTTCTCAATTCTCAATAAACCTTTATGAGTCATCAATAAATTGGTTATTTTGTACTTTTCTTTTATATTTATCTGCATGTCTTCTGAGTTTCTCTGCCTATGCTGATATTTTAAATTTATTTGAGATAGTGTACAATAGACCTTGATGTGTGCTGATACTCTGCATTGCTTTTATCACATTTATCTTTCTGAGTAATTTTGTTCATCTGTTTCCTCTTCTATACTCTTCTAATAGTGACACTTCTTGTCTTAACTGCATTATAGTTTCCTCTGTTTGATACTTCCATGATGGCATTTGATTTTTTCAATTCCGTTCCCTTACTGCCCTATGTTTTTGTGGCAAGACTTTATCTGTTATTAATTTAGCTGCACAGTAATGTATCCTGTTTACTTCTGTTACAGCGCACAAATCTCTGTGAACAGTCCTTATTATTGTGTTGATTTGTTTTATCAAACTTCTACGTTTTTGACTTTATGAAGTCTATTTCTTTCATTGATCTTAGTATGTCTATCCATCTATATTAAATCAAGCAACTCTTCTTTTAAATCCTTTTCTTCTAAGCTGAGGGAACATTCTTTGTTCTCCATTTCCTGTGGGTATTCTACAGTAAGTTCCAGAACATCTTCCTGTGCCACATTCTCTTCAGTTTCATCCTGTGTCATCCATTGCTGTTTCATATGGGAGCTCACTGGCCTATCACTCCACAACATTGAGTGTGTCAGAGTTGCCACGGTTTCCTGTTCCTTCCGTTGCTGTGCAACTCCAACTGAACTTTTGTACTGGTTTCCTATGGAAGGCTCCAAAGTGTTTCTTGCTCCACTGGTTTCTCCTAAATTTGGGGATCCATTGCTCAATCCTGCTATTATGTTATCAGAGTTAGATTTTCTACACTAAATATTTCACTTCACAGGTAATCCATAACCCAGTATCTATTTTTTTTTAACTTCTACTTTGTTATTCTTCTGTTCTACCTTCCCTCTTTGTGGTTTTATTTTTTGTATTGTGAAATTTTCCAAATCTAGATGCCTTTGCCTGTATTTCTCTTCAAATATCTTTGGGGCTGCTTTTTTTTGTATTTTACTGGGAGAGTTTATCTATGATGCCTGAATGTGGAGTGGTGTCAAATGACTTTGTGACGACTAGATATGTAGTGTGCACTGACGCAACCTTATTTATTGCTTCAGTAGCCTTCACAAAGAAGTCAGTCAGGTTACATAGGCAGTATCTGCCCTTCACAAATCCAAACAGACTTGGGTCGAGAGTTTGTAGGTTGCCTATGTCCTTTGTCTTTATTTGCTGATTTCATAATGATCCTTTCCATAGCTATAAACATGAAACTAGTCATGTATTTGGCTCTGTAATTTCATGGGTCCACTGATGCCCCACCTTTGTGTAAGGGGATAACTGCTGATGACTTCCATTTATCTGGCATGAATCCTGTCTGGAGGCTGATACTGGATAGCCTCTGTATGGCAGTCTGACAAGTCCTGTTTTAGGCTGACTAGCAGTCAGTCTGGTTATCTGGCCCAATTGAGGTAGTGTTTCTGGCCTTGGATAGTGCCTTGGGGACTTATTCTTATGAGATTTTGAGGGAAATAAACTAACCAAACTAATGGTGAATTTGCAACCAGTGAAAACAAAACACCAACAAACAGATTTTGAGGGGAAGGTATAGATTAGGTTATGTGATTTGGGAATATAGGAAGGAGGGGGAGTGAAGCTGGAGTTAAATTTGTCTGCAAGAAGGCTGGCTTATGTTCTCTGAGTCAGAGTATGTGATATAATTTCCTATTAGCTCTGCACAGTTGTGTGCATTGTTTAAGGTCTTTGACATAGTTAAAGAAGACTTTGTGGTTTCTGTCACCTGGGTGACTATTCTTACCTTATATCTGGCTTTAGGTCATTGGCTCAGGGTCTAGAGACCCCTGTTAAGTTTAACAAGAGTGTTTGTAGCATCTTGAATGTAATGATTTTTTCTTATATTATAGACCCTGTTTATATTTGGATTCTACCATAAAGAGGGTTTATTCTTAAATTTGGCATTGTATTTACTTTGGAGGAGGAGAGATGTATCTGTACAGATATTTTGATATGTATAGAATTTGGAGGTAAAGGATTCTATATATCACTGGGATCATCGGTTTGGAAGGGAATTTTGAATGTAGAAGGGTCATCGACTCAGCATTAGTAGATTAGTCTTAGTATAATCTCTGAATGCAGATGTACTGGAATATACCACTGGCTTCATTTTTATGGTAAATATGACTGACACTGATCTGATTAGACCAGGAAATAAGTGACAATTGATGGAGCAAGTAGTCCCTGACTGGGGTGCAGCCTGACTAGTCCAGAGAGTTTATACTGAAGTCAAGAAATTACTTGGCATACATGTTTGAGGCTGTATAAGTCTTCCAGTTAATGGAGGTGTAGTTGAAGCCTCCTAGCAGAGTGGTGCTTCACTTAATGCATACTGGTTAGGGTGGCTGTATAGGATGAGGGAGGCATAGAGGGGCTTCTGTATTTAGCTATATCTGGAGTTAACTAAGGCTTTTAAGAGAGAATTCAAAAGTAGAAGTACCTTCCTATTTCAAGTACAAGGATGCATGGTGCTGCCAGCAGCGGTCCAGGCAGTGTCATGCTCCAGGGTTGCATGGTGCTGCCAGCAGCAGTCCAGGCAGTGTCATGCTCCTGGGTTACATGGTGCTGTGTGCAGTGCTCCAGGCAGTGTCATGCTCCAGGGTTGCATGGTGCTGCCAGCAGCACTCCAGGCAGTGTCATGCTCCAGGGTTGCATGATGCTGCCAGCAGCGTTCCAGGCAGTGTCATGCTCCTGGGTTACATGGTGCTGCGTGCAGTGCTCCAGGCAGTGTCATGCTCCAGGGTTGCATGGTGCTGCCAGCAGCACTCCAGGCAGTGCTATGCTCCTGGGTTACATGGTGTTGGGTGCAGTGCTCCAGGCAGTGTCATGCTCCAGTGTTGCATGGTGCTGCCAGCAGCACTCCAGGCAGTACCATGCTCCTGGGTTACATGGTACTGCCAGCAGCACTCCAGGCAGCGTCATGCTCCAGGGTTGCATGGTGCTGCCAGCAGCGCTCTAGGTAGTATCATGCACCAGGGTTGCATGGTGCTGCCAGCATTGCTCTAGGCAGTGTCATGCTCCTGGGTTACATGGTGCTGCCAGCAGCACTCCAGGCAGTGCCATGCTCCTGGGTTACATAGTGCTGCCAGCAGCACTCCAGGCAGTGCCATGCTCCTGGGTTACATAGTGCTGCCAGCAGCAGTCCAGGCAGTGTCATGCTCCAGGAATGCATGGTGCTGCCAGCAGCACTCCAGTCAGTGTCATTCTCCTGGGTTACATGGTGCTGCCAGCAGTGGTCCAGGCAGTGTCATGCTCCAGGGTTGCATGGTGCTGCCAGCAGTGCTCCAGGCAGTGCCATGCTCCTGGGTTACAGGAAAAAAAGTGGTAAAAGTGTAAAATCAGATCACAGAATCATAGGAGGTTACTAGGCTAAAGGCTCTAGAGCCTTCGTAAGCCTAGCCATTCATTACACAATTTTCTAATTTTGTTAATGCCCATGGGTCTGAACAGCTTTGTTTATATGCCTGTGTATTAGAGCATCTATGCCCCTTCCATAAGAGCCACAGCGGACAAGCAGTAGCAAAGCTAGGACGGTGGAGGGGCAGAAGATACCACAAGCGGAAAGTGTTGGGGGACGTGACTAGCTGAGTCTGATCTTTCATTGATGTAATACCTGCTTTTAAAAGTCGGTATTGCATTTGCGGCCACACCTGAGAGCTGTAGCACTCTGTGTGTAGTCTAAATGTAGCAACTGCTTGCTACAATGTGACAAGCAGGTTACTACAGTTTAAAAGTACTTAAAACCTGAGCACTGTAGTGCTCTGTGGAGGCATGGTATAAACTGTAACAACTGTTCTCTATATTTGTTGTATGCAGTTTGCTACAGTTGAAAAAGGTTTTTTTAAACTAAAACAGGGGTGCCATACCACACCATGCAGGCAGGGTATAAGCTGTAGCAACTATTTTCTAAGAAGTTATGCTGAGGGAGGGTTGGGAGAAAGGCACAGAAATGAGACCTGTATGTCTGGGCAGGAGTTGGGGTGTGTGTTGTGCATCTGGCCACCCATGTGGTTGGTATGCCAATAAAATGTCCTTTTTTTGCTATTCGATAGAAGAGCTTGGGGGAGGCATAGATCTAACTGTAATAAGCCAATCACTTATTGACATTTTACAACAAAGTGCTTTTTTTCACATGAAGAGTGGAGAGGGTGGGGGTATTGGTTCACAAAACCAGCCCAGGATGCTGGTTGAGCCAGCTATGCTTCTAGTGACAAACTAAGGGTGAATTGCATTTTCCCATCCATTGGTCCAAACTGCACTTGAATAAGCTTTGTCACATGAATGGGGAGACTGTTCCAGAGAAGTAATTTCTGAGACACATACCTGTCACTCCAACATGTTTTGTTTATGTCATAAACTAGGTTTAGCTCCTTAGATTGGGTAATTCTAGTGCTGTTTACTTTGCATATGTGTAGCAGATCCATCAGGGCTGGATCAGGGAATGCTTCATAGGTTAGGCACAGATCGCCCCTCAGTAGCCTGTAGGATACAGAGTACAGGGACAGCACTTTGAGGTAGTCCACATAGGACATATTATTTACACCCTATATTCATATTTCCCTATTTAACAGGGAAAAACACATTAACTAGGAGAAGGTGCAATTGGATACATAAACAGCCAAGTAAGTGTTCAAGACATAAAAACAGAAAATTTAACACGAATTGTAAAAAAAGTTATAAAATTTGATTAAATAAACAAAAAAACCCAATGAAATCACCTATACCTCAGAAACAGAAGGTACAGGGTTTGATTCTCACATTTGGAAAGGAAATTGGCTAGCCTTAAAATGGCCCACAAGGGCAGCTAGCCTAGTACTTACCTATGAGCTTATGAACCTAAATGACTAAGTACAGCAGTTTAAAGTACTTTCATGGATATTTTCTGAAGTTTCAAGTTTGAAAAACACCAGAAAAACTTTCCTCAGCACATGTGGTTCAGCTCTCTCACTCACCCCTGGTAGTCTAGGGAAAGGCACAAGGAAAAGGCTAGCAGCACTATTAAATGGAGTGTAAAAGTGAAATAACCAATAAGAAAGTAGTTAGAAATCCAGCCAATAATGTTTACCCCCCAGAAACAGCAGCAAACTATTTCCTGTTACTGCATAGCCATTATTGCCCTCAGCAAGTTTACACCCAGACTAGAAAACCAACCAAAAATTGAACATTGATGTATGAATAAGTTATAAAAGTAGGAAAAAGCTAGATGGAGATGTTATCTAACAGATTAACAAAGAACAGTCATCTCTTACTTCAGAAAGGTTACCACGATGTAGACATGAGGGGTACACTTCTCAGTAACCATTTCTGATTTAGAAGTAGCCCTACCACAGTATCACAGAATGAAGGCTTGCAGCATTATGGTGGGTTGTCTCTATTGCTGTGCTCAATGCTAAAGATGCATTCTGGGGAGAGGCATATGCTATTTAGTCATGTGCTCTGCCGCAGAACTGCTGTCAGTAAGACTTTTAGAGCTGAACGATTCAAAGAATCCCTTGGCTGCATAAGTAACATGCCTGTTCATGACTGTTTGAGTTAATGAGTACAGGTAAAAGCTCATGCTTATCCAGAGCAGCATAGGCAAGTACTGGGGAGTTTAGTAGACAGGTAATTTGGGATCTGTGCACTTCTATGTGTATGGGAGGGATTGCATGTTTGAGTGCAAGTGGAAATGTCTGTCTGAAATGGGAGGTCACAGTATGGGGGGTGTCACTGAATAGTATGGTAGGTTTTTGTGTGTATGCGTGTGTGTGTGTGTGTGTGTGTGTGTGTGTGTGTGTGTGTGTGTGTGTGTGTGTGTGTGTGGACTGAATGTGTGTGGGTGGGTTTGGGGGTGCAATACCTCCACACTCCCCTGCACTAATGAGAGAAACCAAAAACACTGAGTCTGGAATAACAACTAGACACCAGGGATAACGCTATCATTTCTTGCCTTAAAAGCACTTAAAGATGAGATACTGTGTGTGTGTGTGTGTGTGTGTGTGTGTGTGTGTGTGTGTGTGTGTGTGTGTGTGTGTGTGTGTGTGTGTGTATGTGTGTGTGTGTGTGTGTGTGTGTGTGTGTGTGTGTGTGTGTGTGTGTGTGTGTGTGTGTGTGTGTGTGTGTGTGTGTGTGTGTGTGTGTGTGTATGTGTGTGTGTGTGTGGGGGGGGGTATGGTGAGACTACTAGCCTCTAGAGATTACACTTAACATTTTGTATTAATGGCACTTAGGCGTGGGGTAGTCACTAGACACCTGGGATACTCTATCATAGTATGCCTTAAAAGCACTTAATTAAAAAAAAAAAGAAGGACAACACAGATCAGCGGGGAACCAACTAGACACCAGAGATTAGTCTTTCCTCTCACACCTTAATGGCACTTAGGTTCAGAAGGAAAATCACTAGCCACCAGGAGTAACTCTTCAACAATATTTCTTAAAAGGGCACATATAAAAAAAAGAAAGCTATGAGTAGGGGATGGACCACTAGATACCAGGGATATTACAAATAATGTTTTAAAGGCACTAAAAAGGATTCAAACACTGTACCGTCCCAACTCCCAAAGAGAATATTAGTCCACTGCATCACCATTAGACACCATGGATAAAACGGGCATGAAAACTAAAACTAGAAAAAAATGAAATTACAAGGGGGGGACCTTTGAACCCCGCACCCTTGATACAGGAAAAAGCATTTATTAACCCACCACACTAGATGATACGTTAGTGTTGCAACGTTTTTTTTAATGCTTAAAACCAGTTCATGAGTTATGAAGGAGCAGAACATATTGCTCAGCCTCACAGAGCAAGAAATCTAGACAAAGCCAAAAGTAATTGTGGGAAAAAGGCACACAATCAGGAACAGATTTCAATTCTTACTCTGATAAATAATCACTAGAATAACAGCTTTTGCATTAGCATGCAGTAACTAATGGATATGAGGTCTGAAACTCTAATGTTTGGTAATAATGACTGATTGTATTCATCCATGACTTATTATGGCAGCAACAACATAAGAGGAAACATCTGGAACATTCTGTCAACTCATGGAGTAAATTAATATATATATATATATATATATATATATATATATATATATATATATATATTGCAGGCATTAGTTTTATTTGACCTTTTCTGTAGAGGTTAAACAGCCCCCAAATGGAAACCAAGCACAGCGCCGCACTGTGATACCAAAAACCACCTGTAATATTGGATTGGCTTGGTGTATATATAACAGGCTATGTGCCAGTTACTTGAGGGCACTTCAGAATAAACAATTCAAGGTTTTCCAATAAGATGCTTGGGTCATACCTCTCAATCTCTTAGTGCAAGAAATCTGGGCAAAGCCTGACAAAATGAGGGGACAGAGGCCCAAAAATAGGGTCAGATTTTAAATTTTGCTCTTATAAATTTAGAAAGTTGCTAGAGTAACAGTGTTTGTGTTAACATACATTTTCTGAAGGATTTGAAGTTTGAAACTCAGGTGTATGTCATTATTTGGTGAATTCAGTTCTCAGATTATCCTAATGATTTGAGAGAAAACCACAAATTTTATGAGGAACAGACTGAAAATATGAGGCAAAAATCTGGACATTCTATGAAAATTTGTACGGCCAAGAGATGTGTACAAAACACATACATTGTGAACAAATGGATTGGGCGCCTTTTGAGATGGTACACTCTCTCTGACTGTAAAGGAATCACCTAAAATAAAGGCCGTGTTTTCTGTGACAGATAGTTCTTCCAACAAACTGTATCAATAACCATTCAGAGGTAATGTAACTGCCGTTTGCTTTTATACAACTGTGACTAAAAATGATACTCATATTCTTTATACTTATGATGTCAACCACAGCAATGCAATTCCACTTGCTAATGTAAGACCGCCCTTGTGTTAATTACCATAAAAATGAAATAAAAAATAAATAAATAAAAAAAAATAAAACATACAAGTGTATTGTGTTGTGGGCAGTGATATTGTTAACCTTCTGATAGACTTGAAAAGTTAAAAAAACACAGAATAGTATAGACCAAGTACACTAAAATCTTAATTGTTTAACATGTTCATTCCTTTTGATTCATCAATAGAACTTAAAACAAAACACTCACTTAAATACAATATGTACTAATCACATGATATACCAGCTGACTCATCCATTTCCTTATTAAAAAATCAATAAATATTGAAGATTATTTATTACAGATTACAAAATATTAAATAAATAAATATAAATAAACTTTTTCTAAAAATACAATAAATATGTTTGTTCCAGACAGAAATAGTAAAACCACCACAAAAGTAACATATTTCAACTTAGAACCTGAAGACACTAAGCTCAGTCTACCCCCCCATCAAACCACAATAATGTTCACTTTATTGTGATCATCCCTAGCCTGCCATTTTCTTTCTTCCACTGACTGCCTCTCAGAGCTCTCAAACCTCTGTCCTCAAAATGTGGAACAACATCACTGCTAACAATACCCCACTCGGGTATCATTGAAAAACTCATCAGCTTAAATGTTAACCCATACATCACAAGATGGGTTGCAAACTGGCTGAGTGACAGAACCCACAGGGTCAGAGTTGCTGGCGCCATGTCAGACTCAAAGCCTGTCACAAGTGGTGTACCACAGGGCTCAGTCCTGGGCCCACTCTTGTTTGGCATCTACTTTTCCGAAGTACAAGCAAACACAGGAGGGTTATGGCTGACAAAGTTTGCAGATGACTGCAAACTGGGCGCCATAGTAGAAAACACATCTGACACAGATATCCTTCAGAAGGGTCTCACAGAAACGGATAACTGGTGCCAGAGCCATGGCCTAAAGTTAAATGCCAAAAATGCATAGTCATACCCTTCGGGAAAAACAAGGTTACCCCTAGCTACCAAATAGGTGGCAATCCACTGAGCACAGAAGAAGTTATCAGGGACCTGGGGACCCAGGTTGATAGTAGTCTGTCATTCGACACCCATGTAGCTAAAGTAGTTAGGAAGACCTTCTACATTGCCCACCTTATCATGAAGGGATTCTCATCTAGATCAAGGAGGTCATAGTCTCCTATACTCATCACTCATCAGACCAATGATTGAGTACAATGCCCCATTCGAATGTATCTGACCCGACACTTGGAGCGGCTGGAGAGGCCACAAGAGTTCCTCACCAAAAGGATAAAGGGTCTCAAACATCTGTCCTATGCTGCCCGGCTGAAAGAACTCCAGCTCTATTCAGTGCTCAGAGGTGACCTTTGCCTAACATACAAGGCCATGTCAAACCCAGATTTGATGAATATGCTTCACCTCAAAAAATCTAGATCCGTCAGAGCCAGAAGGGCGGGAGACTTAAACCTCGACACGGCTATTAATAGGACGTGCTGGAGGGATAGATTCATCACCCAAAGACTCCCTATGCTGTGGAATAAAATCCCGGTATATGTGAGGCAGAGCACCTCGCTGGCCTTGTTCAAGAGAAATCTTGACCAATGGATGGGAGATCGCAGATATACCCCAGGGATTACCTCAGTGTCACTGCTCAACAGAGGCACAGCAAAATAATGGGTATAGTTCCGCATACTAAAGGGGTGGCGTAATCTTCATTACTATGGGCTAGGCTTGTAAATGCCCTCGGGCAGATAGCCTAGTATGAACCTATGAACCTATGAACCTATGAACAATATGGAACAAATGGAAAAATATAGAACATTTATTAACAATTTCATCTAGGAAGCTCACAGCACGGTATATATCATAACAGTTTCCTCATACTTACAGAAAGTTCTTTAGTGGAAATAATATGATTCAATATTATTCAATATTATTTACCATTGCTATTTATCAAAAAACATAACAGTGAATATATGGTAGTTTCTTTTACTGTTGAACAACATGAAACTTTGAAATGTTAACTCTCAGACTTACAAAACCCAAGGAATATTTTTTGTAGTGAGGTACAGTTGATAGCTGTGCTTCATTAACCATCCCTAAACAGCTACTGTACTCCATTTCAAGTCATTGCTTCATACCCGAAGGTACCACTACAGAGAACCCCTCCCCTGTAGCTCCCAACCTCATAACTGAAGAATCAGGAACAAATCCCAAAAATAATGAAGGTGAAAGGTTGAAAGTCAGGCACTTGTTTTAAATATTGATCTTATGTACTTCAAAAGTTGCTACAATAACAGGTTTCTCATTAACTCAAGTGTTTGCCATTATTTAATGACTGGAATGCCCAACAATTTGCTAGAAATCATAAATTATATGAGGCCAAAAATATGAAGCAAAATTAGGACATTTGAGAGCTATGTCCGCATACCTCTGACCCCTTAGCTAAGGAATCAGCGATAAGCCAAACAAAATGGAGACGAAAGGACCAAGACAGGTTTTGAATATTTTGTATACTCACAAAGTTTCTTAAATAAGTTTTGCAAGTGTGTGCATTTTCTGAAAGTTATGAAGTCTGAAACTCAAATGTTTGTTATTATTTAGTGACTGCAGTGCACAACAGTTTGCCAAAAAACAATACATTTTATGAGGAATAGACTGAAAATAGGCAAAAATCAGAAACATTCTGCAGAATCAATGACAGCTGAGGACTATGCCTCCCATCTCTCAAACTCTTAGCTGAAGAATTGGAGACAAAGCCAAATAAACAATGAGGACAAAGGCCCAACAGTGGACCAGATTTTAAATGTTGCTCAAAGTTGCCAGAATAACAGGTTTTGCATTACTATGCATTTTCTGAAGGATATGCTCTGATACTGAAATGTACGTAATTATTTAGTAACTGTAATTCCCAACAAATTGCTAGAAAACCAGACATTTTAAAAGCAACAGTCCAAAATATAAGGTGAAATCAGAGACAGTTAAGAATTATAACACCATCTGCAGACCCCAACGTTGATCACATTAGAAATAAAATTAAAACAAAACATTTATATTGTGTGTGGGCAGCATCTACTAATCCACTGCCCAGAGTTGTATCTAGTTTTCCCTGACAGTGCCATATTAAAAATGAAATGATTAGCTGCTCTTTGAAATCCATGTATTTGAACTTCTGCACAGCTGTTTCTAGTCGTATGACTAGTTTGCTGGGAAAGCACTATGATTGGTCGCTAAAGGCAGATAATTGAAAGTATTTAGAACAGACTGCACAGTAATATGATTGGCTTCCCTATGAGCAAGATGGGAGAGATTAATGTAATTTTTTTAACACACATTCATGAGCACGGCCTATTTTCTCTCTCTTTTTTTTTTTTTTGTTACATATGGTACACTCACAGGAGCAAACTATTTCATAGCTGGGGCATGTGTCCCAGTGTACCCCAATGTTTAAACGCTGAAGGGAATTTCTTTTGTTCCCCCCCTTCATTGCACATTTAAGGAGTTTTGCGCAGTGCAAGAATGGTACTGTTTCCTCTGTTTGTCTGTCTGTCTCTCTCTCTCTCTCTCTCTCTATATATATATATATATATATATATATATTTTTTTTCTCCCAGGTCTGTCGTTCCAGCCCCTACCCAGCCCTCTACTTGCACAGCTGTAGTCTCATATTAGGGACTAGAAAGGTAGTTTAAAACAAAAACAAAGGAAAATACAAGGACAACACATAAGCCAGCTGTTTAGGCAGCATTAAAAGGGGTGGGACCCCCACCCTCCCATGTCAGCTTTAATCAGTTACGACTTAAGATTTTCATTAATTAAACAGATGGAGGTAATAAATCTGTGCTTTTAGATTGTGTTATTCAGTATTTGTCTTACCTATCTTAACCTCTGAATAAAGTGCTGTTCACCCACCCCGTTTGTTAAGCTTAGGTAGATAACTGAAGTCAGTTATCTTCCTGTGCCATAGCCCTTACAAGGAGGTTGGAGATAGCTTAGCACATTAGCCCTTTAATCACTTACCCTAATCCCATCCTTCATGTCACCATCATTTTTTTATACACAACCACTCCCCCAGCCAGCTAATTGCAATTCCTTCTGTTCAAAGTCCCCTCCTATTCAACCTCCTCCACTTAGCGTATCTTTTGACCAGCCCCTTTAACATCACTACTTCCACCCTAAAGACTACACTATGGCTACCATAACTAATTCTAATCAACCTCATCACATTCTGATGAGGCTAACACTGTCTCTCTCTCTCTCTCCTTCAAAGCACCACACCTTGGTTATTTTATTCACGCCCTGTTTAATAGAACATGCCACCCTTAACTAAAACATTACTCAAACTGCAACTATCGTCACTTCCTCTCTTTTGAGCATTATTTTTCTTCTTTGTACTCTAAAAGCAGCAGATACTTTTTACACCACATTGATCCAACATCAAAACACAGCAATATAAAATCTTAACTCTAAAGTAAGCAACTTCAGAACTGAGCCTTATCATATCCAAAAAATATCACTCTCTCTCTCTCTCTCAATGCTCCTTAAAAGATAACAGTACATTACTCTTATTAAATTAATGCAAAAAATATATCCCCTCCTACACAAAAATGGCAAAGAAAATGCTTCCTCCTTGTATACATCCTAAAACTAAACATGGCATGTCAAAGAAAACACTAACAGCAAAACATCAAAATCTGTCATTTTAAGTCTTAGAAACAATATTGAATGTACTGAGGGATAGTTAACTAGCAACAGTCCTACTGTACTAACAGTTAGTGATACTTGGCACAAAATTCCCATGGTCCCCTCCACATGCATAAATACCACTTATCACATACACCTTGACAACTGTCCAAAACAAAAGCCAGGAGGGAGTGTCCTAATACTACTTAAAAAGGTCAGCCTAATATTACATCAACTCCAAATAACAAGATTATGCTAACTAGGTCCTTATCTCAGTAACCCTAGATTTCCACCTAAGCCTTTTGATAGTCACTGTCTACTGCACACGTGCTTGTTAACTAACTACATTCAAACCATGACAGACATATTAAAACACACCAGTTGAAACAGCAAAATAATTATACTGGAAGACTTCATCACAGATATGTTAGACAGCTGATCATTTTAATACCTTCTTCTCTCAATATATCTTTACTGAAATGGTTAAAGAGCTCAGGAAATCCAACCCAACATCAGGATGCTGCTCTCTACTGGATCTCTTCTTCCCAAACATCCTTCATCTGGTGGGAGAAGACCTGTTTATGTAACCATCTCAGTGACCATCTTCCAATACAAGATATCCTTTCTGTTACTCAAGACCTCTCCTCAGTCTCTCAGGTACCAGGGGATATTTGACCCCTACATAGGCCACCCTTTGAAATCTCAACCAGGGAAAGGGGCTTCAGTAAAACAGCCCCTTCTAACTGGAGCCATATACCCACAGAGTTTAGGAACATAACACTGAAGTTTCTGATATTCTGAGCTACCTGGGGTCATTTGACCTGTAACTCAGTCACAGGCCTATGAGACGTGAGACCTGATCCAGGTTCTGAAGTCACAGAGCTCCATTATTGGCTTTATTTCACTGGATCCCTCTCTAGCTAGTCTTCTATAATCACTACAGAGCTGCTTACACCTAGGGTCACTTATTCAAGACTCTGAGAAGTATGGAATCTCTGAACTTTGGGAAGTGAGATTTTTATCAAAAAGGGGAGGAAAAAAAGCTGCAGTGAGCACCGCTGTTGGACTTGTGTTATAGTAGGTTGTTTATGCAAGTGTAAATAAGCACACCTTTAAGTACAATACACTCCATTAAAATAACTAGGCATTTCCCCATGTCATAGCAGGATGTTTACTCAAACAGTATCCTAAAGAAACTGAACTCCAAGTAGTTATAGTCACCCCTGCCCCTTCTTCACTGGAGTCATTCTGATTGAAACCATGGACCAGCACTTCCCCCACAACTTCTGTAGCCAGCCTGATTAAGATGGGTGCCTTGAAACAGTGTAAAAATTGTCTCATGCTGTCTGATTGTCTACTACTCAAACAGCATAACACAGTTTGTACGGGATGTACTTACATAATGTCTTTGGAGACCACAATCTCAAACACAGTAAACCTAGATATCAAAATTGTCTGCAGTACATCACAAAATATACCACACCAAGGCGATCACAATATAGATAATCCCTCATATGCTGAGCTTCTAAAGATTAACTTGCCTAAACCACAAAGGCCTTCAAAATGCAGCACAGATGGAAAGCACAATCAGCAAGGTAAGCCTACCTCCTCAAATAGCACAAGGAGTCCCAAAGGCATGGATTCTGAGCCTGTATGTCAGGTATCTACCCAAACAAATATTGTAGTTATAGTTGACTCCATTGTAAGACAGGAAGGTGTACCTCTAATCCGAATCAGAAAGGAAAGAGTGATGGTTGGTTGTGTGTCTGTTGCCAGGATACATCAGATCACAGACACACTCATTTCCTTGAATGCCAAGTACCATTATGACTCTGTCATAGTACATGAGGGTGTCAATGACTTGAGATATATCTCCTGGACTGTATGAAGAGAGGCATGATGAAGCCCTTAGACAATGTGTCCCAAGCAAGTATGAACCTACCATTGAGCAACATTTTACCATCTCCAAGCATGATGTCACAATATGAGCAAAAAGTAATTGACTTCAATAAATGGCTAACCTTTAGGTGTCATTCAAAGGGAGTCCAGTACTTGTCAGCCTGGGAGGATATGATTAACAGATCATGCTACTTTGCCAACGATGATCTGCATATGTGCCCGCTAGGGTTTCAGTTATTGGTAAAGATATAGTCTAAGCCATAGTGCCTTTTTTGTCAATGCCAGTCTGATAAACCTATCAAAAGAATCAAGCAAACAAGCAAAGGAAATATGAAGGTGTTACTGATCAATGCTAGGAGCTTAAACAAGAAAGGCCCCTCCCTACAAGCCCTCCCCTCCCTGGAGGATGCAGATGTCTTTGTAGTGACTGAGATATGGTTTAAAACAGCTGTGAGCACTCCAGCTGTTCTTCTGCTATAATGTCTTCCACATATTTAGACCAGCTCCTATGTAGGAGGGGCAAAAAGGCGGATATGTCTTAATCTTCATCCAGAAGTGACTGACATAGAGGCTGGTAAAGCTGACAGATGCACTAGAGTTTATTTATGTCCAAATAGCCATTGGTGTGATCCTGTGCCATAAGTTAGCTAGCTGTAGAACCCCCTCTATGACCCACAATGTCAATCTACAGGAACTGGAATCAATCAGTATTAAACCCAATGCCATTTTCCTAGGTGAGCTAAGCTATCCAGATAAAGAATAGAAAAACTACCCCAGAACTATTGCACAGAGATTCCTGGATTTTGTCAATACAAATGCCCGAAAACAATTAGTAAGAGTACCAAAAAGGGGGAGCTATTTCCTACAAAATAAAACTGAAACCAAAGACACCTTCCACACAAGGTATCTTTAAAATTTCTCTAAGTTAAACTACCATTTCCTAAGTGATACATTGACAAGCTTCAAATCCTCACCAAACCCCATTCACTTTATCAAATAAGAGGAAACATACATCACTGCACTATACCAGCATGTAAATATACATCACTGCACTATACCAGCATGTAAGCAGCTGCATAGATGTAGCTGTACCCTGTTGGAGCAACTGCAGGATAAAACTCAGAACAAAACTCTTTTGGTGAAAACATAATATCAGCAAGCTTTACAATAAAAAGAAGAGAATTTTGACCAAATATAAGAAGTGCAATTCTCAGAATGATAGAGCCCTTTTCACTGAAATAAAAAAGCATCTCAGGAGCTTAATAAAATCCACCAAAGCCAGGTTTGAGGTAAAAATAGTCACTGAAGGCAAATACAAACACAAGGCCTTTTTTACTTATGTCTATAATCTCAGAAGCACAATGTAGCAATACACTGAGCTGATTGTGAACAAGTTTACCTATACTGAGGCTGAAGATATAGCTGACCTACTGGCTAATAAATTCAGGTCAATGTTACCCCTCTCTCCTGTCTGTCTATCCCACATATATACCTTAAATCAATTCACCTTCAGCTATCACACAAGACCAAGTAATGAAAGTGCTATGTAAAGCTGAAAATATTGCATTGGTGCGTCCTGACAATATCCCAGGATACATCTTAAATAGCAGAGAGTGCAAATTTGCCACACCCCTAACAACATTGTTCAGTCTCAGCCTCCATACAGGTTTTGTACCTAGTGAATGGAGAACAGCAACAGCCATTCCCCTGCATAGCAGAGGAACTTTGACAAAGCCAGGCAGTTCCCAGACCCATAATCTGACCAGCCTCATATGCAAATCCATGTTAAGACTTATCATAGAACTAATCAGTGAGGACACAGGGAACCTCCAACACTAGACCCATCTCAGTTTGGATTCATTGAGGCCAAATCATAGTCACTGAACCTGGTGGACATTTTGTGAAAAGGTCAGAAAAATAAATGGATGAATGTAAAATGGTACACACATTATACCTTCACCTGGCCAAGGCTTTTTGACACTATTCCCCACAGGCACACACACAGACATACAGTAGAAAAGCTAAATAAACTGTGAACAAACACTCACACCACCTGCTAGATTCCCATCTGGATCACAGATAGGACATAGAACATCAAAATACAGGAAGCTTCCTCCAAAAAGAGACCAGTCACCAGTGGAGTCTCATATGGTTTAATGCTGGGACATCACCTGCTTCACATCTACTTATCTGAAGTAAAAGCCTTTTACAAAGGACTGTGACTGACTACATTTGCAGATGACTGCAGGCTAGTAGCACTTAATGAATCCCTACATGACTTAGACATCCTGCAGGAAGGTTTGTCCCAAACAAATAACTAGTGCCAGAATCATGGACTGAAGCTAAATGCCAAAAAAAAAATGCATTATTATATGATTTTGGAAGTCATTTACCCCAGGGATCTTCCACACTGACAATATGCCCCTAAGTGCTGATGCAGTTGTTCGGCATTTGGGAACATATGTGGGCAGTGACCTAACTTTTGACCAACATGTATACACTGTTGTAAGAAAGTCCTATATAGCTCAGCTTATAAGCAAAGGGATTTGCCTAGACTTACAGATGTCATTGTCCCCTTTCAATCAGTCTTCATTAGGCCAGTCATTGAATATAATGCCTCCTTTGGCATTTATCTATCTAGACACGTGCAAAAGCTGTTATGCTTACAGATACCTTACTAGAAGAATACAAGTACCAAACTACATGTTCTACATGGCCCACCTCAAAGTCTCTAACTAAACTCAGTATCCTACAGCCTGTGAAGAAGTGATCTGCGTCTGGCATTCTAGGCATCATCCAGTCCAATAATGATGGACCTACTGCACATCAGCAAGTAAAACGGCATCAGAAATTCTCAATCCAGGCATCTAAATGTCTTCTGCAGCATCAACAGAATGCTTTGAATGGACATGTATACCTCACAGAACACTACTGCTTGGGAACAGACTCTCTATCCATGTTAAACAAAGCTCATCCTTGTCTGTATTCAAACACAATGTAGATGTATGGATGGGTAATAGAAAATTTACCCCAGGACTACCCCTGTACTACTAATGGATAGAGGCAGCTCACAAATGGTTTATTCCATCCATGGGTCCCCTCAAAATATCTATGGTATGACCCCTATTATTTACAGTAGGGGGTAATATATAATTATCAACCATAGGCTGGGTAAGGCCAATCTAACACCAAACAGGATCGGTCAATGCAAACACTAAAAGGAAAACTATCTAAGTTTAAAAAGACCTGCAAGGCAGATAGCCTAGCACTTAACTATGGACCAATGAGCCCCATATTTTAGAACAAAGCTTCTGGATCACTTTAGGGAACCCTGCAAATATCTCTTTTTCCTAGACAAATGCTATCTCTCTTCCCTCACTCTTTGTTAACAGGCATTGGCCTCCATCATAAATTTGTAATCTGAAATCCGTAAAGAAAGGAAAAACACTTATTTTTTTTCAAAAGACAATGTGCCCAGTCTTCCAAATGGGGGAGGGGGCTTTTCCTCCTCACTCTCCTTAATTAAATATGCCAACTCCATGGTTGCACATTAGCTGAAAAGCAGTGAAAAACCACAATGCCCTTCAGTTCCATACAATACAAATCAATGTGATTTAAGCAAATTGTGATTAAAACAAATATATGAAAAGATGCTCACATAAACTACACTTGTTAGAGTGCAGGGTAACCATCTTAATTCTGACTTGATTTAGATACTTGCTTAGTAAAACAACGTCTTTTACAGCTTCCTTATAAAATACAGACTGTTTTGTGACTGAACACCATAAGTGTGATCATAAAACAGTGCAAACCATTCAGCTCCTCTCATTCCTCTGCTCTTTACATATGCCAGTTGAGAGATAACTATATTTTAGGAAAAGCAGAAATCTCTGGGATTCCACAATCTCAATCATCTGACTTAAAGCCAAGTTTTCAAACATTACTTATTGTACATAGGAGTACAGATCCCTGGTCATTCGTATACAAAACTGGTACGCTTGTATGTATGCATTACATGTGAGTGTGTGTGTATGCATATTCGTGCGTATATATATATATATATATATATATATATATATATATATATATATATATATATATATATATATATATATATATGGCTCCCTGTCACATTGTCAAAAGTTCAAATCTCCAAAGATGATATGGTCAAGACCATATCACCGAAGATTTGAACTGCCGACGGTTGTGTATTTGGATTGCCGTACAGTGCGGAACCCGGGATTTGCTTTTGTCCTCACTGTAGTGCAATCGAGGAGTTGGTATATTTAAGTTGTAGGGGGTATGTGTATATATATATATATATATATATATATATATATATATATATATATATATATATATATATATATATATATATATATATATATATATATATATATATATATATATATATGGATCTACTACTATTCGTCAAAAGCACATTTCACCGAAAATCAAATTAGAGTGCACTTTTCACAGAAATCTCATTTCACCGAAAACACAATTCACAGAAACACATTTCACCGAAAGATGTAGATGGCCTTTACCCCACTGTAGTGCAACCCTGGAGTTAGTATATATAGTAAGGGTGGGTGTGGGGGGCATCAGCTCCCACATGGGGAGGGTGAGGAGGGCGTAGCCCCCCAAATATTTTATGTATATATTATTGTCAGAGAACAGTAATATATTGCAATTACTTGTATACATGTATATAATTCAAAATATTTAAAATATGTGGGGGGTTATGCCACCCACACCCCCCATACCCCCCCTTACAATATTACAATATATACTAACTCCAGGGTTGCACTACAGTGGGGAAAAGGCCATCTGCAACTTTCGGTGAAATGTGTTTCAGTAAATTGTGTTTTCGGTGAAATGTGTTTCAGTGAAATGTGTTTCAGTGAAGTGTGCTTTATATATATATATATATATATATATATATGTATATATATATATATATATATATATATATATATATATATAGAGAGAGAGAGAGAGAGAGAGGATGCAACACACACTGCCTTCATTGTGACCAGATACTGATTTGGAAAGGTTAATGGTGAGGTTAATCAAAATATATTATAGTTGACTAATGGCTCATTGATTATATCATAATCATTGATTATATCATAATGCCAGGGTGTTTCTCTGTTTTCATGGTTGTGCAACAAAGCTGCAATGGAGTTTGTATATTTTAAGTTACAGGGATGTGGGAGCTAAGCCTGGTTTGGCACCTATGTCTCTAATGGACACAGTAGTCCATAAATGGTTCATCTCCTCTGCTTACACTTTTTAAGGGTACCAGAACTTGTCGTAGATTTGGGATGCATGGCTAGGCTTAAAAAGGCCTTTGTGGTCATTAGCCTAGTACACATCTATGAACCTGTGAGCCACCATGGGAGGGAGTGGAGTGGGGATAAAGCCCCTCCACATAAAAATTGAGTTTGTTTATGGGGGTGGCTGCATTCTGAGGTAAACAGATATTGATGTATTATTTTAGTTAAGGGCTTGGGTTTGCCTTTCGGTTTGATTGCCAATGTAAATACATTGGTTACATTTAAATAATTGTACTTCAATAGTTCATAGGTAGAAGTTTGTTTTGTTGCACTGTTTTGTGTATGAGTTTGGGTTAGGATTTGTATTTGATTACAAATGTTTGTTGTTGTTTGCCTTTTTGGCTTTTCCCGGTTAGGGGTCGCCAGAGCAGAACTCTGGTCCGCTAATGATTGGCAGTAGATTTTATGGTGCCGAGTTGCCAGCCTGACGCCTAACCTTCAGCGAAGGCACGCCCATTCACACATGTCTTTCGGAGGCCACTCGACCGCGGGGAGGACATTCAGACTCCACACAGAAGGCACTCCAGCCGAGAATCGAACAGGAGAACCTCTTGCTGTGAGGCAACAACGCTACCGCTTTCCACCGTGGCTTACTATTTGATTACAAATGTAAGCACATTAATTATATTTGCATTTTGTTTAGATGCTTTTTTCTGATTAAAGTTGTAAATGAAATTGGCTGATGTGTTGCATCTTGAGCATTTTTTCTGGATAGTAATGTAATATACTTACATATTTATGTAGATAGATATATGTATGATTTTAATAGTCTCTAGAGTCTCTGGCAAGAGTTTTCTGAACAACTCCCCCTATGTTATTAAAACATACATACCATAGAGCATTTTGACAAGCATCATAGTCATAGAAGTATGGAAGCCTGGGGTTCCAAAGTGAAATATGGCTACACTGCCAAAAGCAGTCTCAGCAATCCGTAAAACTAAATACATTCATACCATATGTGGCATGTCATACATCCCTGCTGAGGGTGTTGTATGGCAAAAGCCCAGTTAACAAAGCTTTTATTATGGAAAAGGGAACCTGATGGCTTAGGGTCACATGTCCTGACCCGCACAGCAATACAAGACAACATTTGACAATAAGAAATGTTTACAGCAGTTTTAAGGAAGGCAAGAAAATTTCCTGTTAGATTCTCAAGTGTGACCAAATATATTTATTCTGTATAACTCTCACCCTATGATATCTCATTCCATAGAGTTAATCTGGCCTGCGGACAGAATTTATTGTCTTTCTTATGTGATTTTCATTTCACTTTGTTATCTTTTCCCAAGTTTCCAACCAGTACACCCATCCACACAGAAATATATATACAGACACACATACATACACCATTGCTCTCATTCTGTCTTCTTAATAAATTAACAGTTTCTGCACACTAGTGCCTGTCTAGCAGTTAAACAATGACCTCTGTCTGTCTGTTTACTGTAAAACAAGTCAAATGGGAAGGTCAAAGCTCAAACAGAACTTGCTTCAGATTCAGCTTTAAAAAATCCCAAACAGGACTTGTTTTCTTTGACATTACATAAATATTCAACAAAAACAACCTTCAAATTCAGTAGAAGAGGTGATAACATACAAATGATCAGTTAGATTATTGTCACACATTACATGGGTATATGATTAGTTTTAGTTCCCTCATCACAGTTTCTACATCTCTGTGAGTGGGTTCTGGATGTTCAGAAGTTTGTTTTCTTAACATATTTTTTATACACTGAAATGACAAACTGACTCGCCTTTAAATATGTCTCCTTCCTGATTGCATGCAGTAATTTCTGATGTACTTTAATGTATAATTTATTCTTGCCGTCAGATTTAACAATCCACAAAACATCTGGCATAAATGAACATTTTCAAACTTTGTCTCTTTCTGCTTCTAGATTGTTCACAATTTCATTCAGTTCACAGTTCTCTTTAACTCACAAGGCTCTCTTTTGCTGACATTTCTCTATGTTTGACATACTTTCATCCAGGTTTTCAGAATGAATCTTTAATTTACATTCTATAAAACGTTTTCCTCTGTTTGTTTTAGCAAAGCGTTCCAGCCATGTCCATCTTCCTTTGATTAATCTCTGGTGTTTCTAGTCAGAGGGCACTCCATACCCATTTATCAACATTTCTCTTTAGTCTATTAAGCCCTACTAGCACTATGTAGTACGCATTCACTTTAAACAACTATTTATCTGTCAATAGATAGATGTCACCTAAGGGGGCCTTATAGGGAAATAAAAGACCTCTTAAAGGCATTCAAGTATCATCACATTTCTGGGTAGTCATTATTTCCTAATAATGCCCTCCCAGTTGGGCATCACTGCTTACATATACCATACATTTATTTTCCTTATGGTGTCCAAACTGATTTATACACCATTATACTGTATTAACGTCTTACAGTGCTGTGAGCTGCAAACCATACTTACATGTAATTCTATATTTATAATGAAGTTTACAATATGAATTTAAGCATTAATGATACATGCATTCTTGTGAATGTTGTTTAATGTTTTATTTATTCATTGTTAGCCCTTGGTTAAGTTTTTGCACTTGCAATATTTATCAAATGCCTTAATGGCAGTATTTTGCTGTATTCCTAAGAGCATTCTTACTTGTTATTGTCTTGCCATTGTTGCCTGCATTGTGGTTGAAAAGTATCCCTTTGACTACTTTACGTACCCAGTTAAAGTACAAATAAAATAAGTAAAGTAAAAAAAATCTTTTTTTATTTTACAGAATTGCTGATTTGCAGTAGTGTAATATCCCCATTTTTATAATGACTTTTTACTAGTGTATACATTTATATATATGTATACACACATCTATGCATGTGTATTTATATTAGAGAGAGAGCTTGTCAGAAATGAAGATGTCAGAATTAGAGATACTCAGATATAACAGAGTGACATAACATGTAACTACATAGTGAAAAGCTGCTTCATGATAAATAATGGATGACCATGGCCAGAATTGCAGTAACAGCAAAATATTGCATAAGCCTGAGTTCATGATAACATTATCAGAGCCTTTTAACTAGCAATGAGAGCTTCATTCTGAAATGTATTCATTTTGAACAAAACTGTTAAATTTTAAGCTGCCATTTTGACCAAACTCATTCATTCATCCTCTGTACTTCCATCCATCCATCCTTTAAACTGTTTCCCTGATGAGGATCACAGTGGTAGCAAGATGAATACGGCACACTATATTTCCCTATCCTAAACAATGGTCACACAGGGTCTGCAGGCATTCCTAGACAAACTATCAGAGACAATCCATGCACTATGACTTGGATTTGCACTTGGACCTGCTCCCACTAGTTTCTGTGGTACACTTCCCAGTCCACTGGAAGTGCCTGGAGTGCATACACTCAAGGACTCTAAACCATCACAGCTGACTGTGCTTTCATCATTTCAGTCACCACCCAAATTTCATGACCACAGCTGAGGATATAGGTAAACACTGGTCAGTAAACTGATAGAGCAGAACCCAAGGCTCATTCTTCAAAATCACAGTTAAGTTCAATATCTGCAGCCTTACCACTACATTCTGGCACAATGCACCACCGTCATATTCCAGTACAATGCCTGCAGTACCCCCACTGCCATAGTCCAGTACAATGCATGCACTGCTACCACTCACATAGTCTGGTGCAGTGCCTGCAGTATTACCTACAAAACATTCAGGTACAATGCCTGCAGTACTATCACCACCACAATATGGTACAATGCCTGCAGTACTGCCACTGCCGTAGTCTGGTACAATGCAGTACTACCACCACCACCACATTCTGGTACAATGCCTGCAGTACTACCACCACCACATTCCAGTATAATCCCTGCAGTACTACCACTGCTATAGTCTGGTACAATGCATGCAGTACAACCAACACCACATTCTGGAACAATGCTTGTAGTACTACCACCACCACCACATTCCAGTGCAATGCCTGCAGTACTATCGATGTCATAGTCTGGTACAGTGCATGCAGTACTGCCACTTCAATCTGGTCAGTACATTGGCTGCAGTACTGCCACACCACATTCTGGGTACAATGACTGCAGTACTACCACCACCACCACATTTCAGTATAATGCCTGCAGTACTATCATTGCCATAGTCTGGTACAATGCATGCAGTACTACCTGCACCACATTCTGGTTCAATGCTTGCAGTATTATCAACACCATATTCCAGCAGAATGGATGCAGTAATGCCACCACCACCACAGTCTGGTACAATGGATGTAGTACTACCACTGCCATAGTCTGGTACAATGCCTCCAGTACTACCACCACTGTATTCCAGTACAATGCCTGCAGTACTACCACTGCCATAGTGTGGTACAATGCATGAAGTACTGCCACTTCAGTCTGGTCAGTACATTGGCTGCAGTACTGCCACACCACATTCTGGGTACAATGACTGCAGTACTACCACCACCACCACCACATTTCAGTATAATGCCTGCAGTACTATCATTGCCATAGTCTGGTACAATGCATGCAGTACTACCTGCACCACATTCTAGTTCAATGCTTGCAGTATTATCAACACCATATTCCAGCAGAATGGATGCAGTAATACCACCACCACCACAGTCTGGTACAATGGATGTAGTACTACCACTGCCATAGTCTGGTACAATGCCTCCAGTACTACCACCACTGTATTCCAGTACAATGCCTGCAGTACTACCACTGCCATAGTGTGGTACAATGCATGAAGTACTGCCACTTCAGTCTGGTCAGTACAGTGGCTGCAGTACTACCACACCACATTACAGGTACAATGCATGCAGTGCTACTACCACCATAGACCAGTACAATGGATGCATACTAAAATCACCAACAGAGCCTGATATAGTGTCAGCAGTTCTTCCACCAGAGTGTAGTACAATATCTGCATTGCTATCATCAACACAGTCTGTGCAATGCCTGCAGTACTACTATCACCCCCCTCAGTCAGGTACAATGTTTGCAGTGCTACCACTGCCACAGCCATGTACAATGTCTGCAGTGCTACCACCTCCACAGTCCTGTTCAATGAATGAAGTACTACCAGCCCCATGGTCAGATACAATGCATGTATTGCAACTACCTTCACAGTCCTGTATAATGTCTGCAGTATTTCCACCACCTGCATAATGTGGTAAATGTCTGCAGTACTGTCACCACCACATTCCAATACAATGTCTGCAGTACTACAACCACCACAGTCTGGTACAATGCCAGCAATATTGCCATGACCACAGCCTGGAACAATGCTTGCAGTATGCCACCACTACAGTATGGTACACTGTCTGCATTACTACTATCACCACCATGGTCTGGTACAATTCCAGCAGTAGTTACACCACCACCACCAATGCCTGGTATAATGTTAGCAGTATTTACGGGTCTATATCACTTCATTGAATGCTTAACTGAGCAAATCTCTATTCATTGAACCCTATTCAGCAAAAGCTCAATTAAGCGAATGATTGTTCCAGTGAAAAATGTCCTAGGGAAAGGATGTGATTGGCCATCATTGGGGATTTACCCTTTTCTCCATTGTGGTGCAATCTCAGAGTTGGTATATATAGTTAGGGGGGGGTGAAGCCCTTCACATTGGGGGGGGTTTGGGGTGGTGAATTTCCCCCATTTTGCAGGGTTTTAAATTTTGTTGTATTTGTTCCAGTCAGTAGCTGACCTACTAGCATTTTTCTCTAGGAAATGTCTGGCTGGAACAGTTGTTCGCTTAATTAAGCTTTCACTGATTTGAATTAGATGATTAGTGATTCTCTCAATTAAGCTTTCGACAAAGTAATAAAGACCCATATTTACACCATCATCACTACAGTCTGGTACAATGTGTGCAGTACTGTCATCATGACTACATTCTGGAATGTCTCTAGTACTACCATCACTATAGTCTGGTACAGTGCCTACAGTAATACCACCACCACTCTCCGGTGCAATGCCTGCAGTACTACTATCACCCCTGCTGTCCAGTACAATGCATGCAGTACTACCATCACCACAGTCATGCACAATGTCTGCAGTACTGTCACCAGCACAGTCTGGTACAATGTGTGCAGTACTGTCACCAGCATAGTCCAGTACAATGTCAGCAGTACTGCCACCAGCATAGCCTGGTACAATGTCTGCAGTACTACCATTACATCCATGGTCTCATACAATGCCAGCAGTATTTCCTCCACCACCAGAGTCTGGCATGACTGTAGCACTGCCACCATAACAGTCTGGTACAATACTACTACCGCCCTCCCACCAGAGTCTGCTGCAGTACCTGTAGTACTACCATCACTATAGTCTGAGACAATGGCTGCAATATTACCACAAACAGCACAGTTCAGTACAATACCTGCTGTACTACCACCACCACTGTCTGGTACAATACCTGCTGTACTAAAACCACCACCACTGTCTGGTACAATACCTGTTGTACTACCATGACCATCACCACACTGTCTAATACAACACCTACTATCCTATCACCACTACTGTGCAGTATAATACCTGCTGTACTACCACCACCACCATCACAGACTGGCATGCCTGTGCTACAAACACCACCGTAACAGTCTGGTACAATACTACTTCCACCTCCCACTGCAGACAGGTGCAGTGCCTGTAGTACTGCCATCACTATAGCCTCAGATAATGCCTACAGTACTGCAATCACTATAGACTGGGACAATGCCTGCAGTACTACTACCACCACTGTCCAGTACAATACCTACTGTACTACCACCACCACAGTCTGGGTCAATGCCTGCAGTACCAACACACAATCTCATACAATGCTTGAAGTACCACCATCACCAAAGTCTGATACAGTGCCTACAGTAATACTATCAACACAGCAGCATAAACACTGCAGTACTCTAGTACAAAGCCTGCAGTATCACTACCACCACAGTTCAGTATAATGCCTGCAGTGCTACCACCACAGTAGTCTGGTACAAAGCCTGCAGTACTAATGCAGTAGCCCAGTACAAGGCCTGTAGTACTACCACCACAGTCCAGTACAAAGCCTGCAGTACCAACAGAATAGTCCAGTACAAAATCTTCAGTACCAGCACAATAGTCCAGTGCAAAGCCTGCAGTACAAGCACAATAGACCAATGCAAAGCCTGCAGTAGTGACAGAATAATCCAGTACAAGGCTTGCAGTACCACCTCCACATGGCATTACAGTGCCTACAGTACCACCACCACAGACCATTAATTTGCTTGCAGTACCATCACCACAGGCCATTACAATGCCTGCAGTGCTACCACTACCACAGGCCATTACAATGCCTGCAGTACTACCACCACAGGCCATTACAATGCCTGCAGTACTACCACCACAGGCCATTACAATGCCTGCAGTACTACCACCACCACAAGCCATTACAATGCCTGCAGTACTGCCACCACAGGCCATTACACTTGCATTTAAAACATCCCAGTCTGGTACAATGCATGCAGTACTGCTACAACTGCAGGTATCTGATGGTCTCCCTCTCTGTCTCTCTCTCTCCTGGTATCCTCAAGCTTTACTTGTGGAAGAGGCCTTGGTACATGAACTCATCCACTTGGATAGACTATTGTCCTTTTACCTGCAGAGAGCTATTCATTTTTTCCTGGAAAAAACCATGACTGCTGATTGAACTGCAGATTTTCATCTATTATCTGTTTTATAGTTGGTTGAAAACTGCTCAGGTGTATATGGGAAACCACAAATATTTGAGACCAAGAGGATAACAATGAGTGCAAACAGCATGCCCCCAAACTAGATACTCTCCAAAACATGGCTGTGCACTGATATTCTGTGTTTGAAATTCATTGCAGGCTTTGTACTGGACTGTTGTGGTGGTACTGCAGAGGAGACAATACACACCCATGTTGGGGTCCTGTGCCCAATAACAAGCATTTGTCTTAATGTGGAGAATTAAGTCATATGTTATAAATACAATAATTGAATGGCTGTGGTGGTGTGTCCGGGACCACACACTGTTTTAACATCTCCCACAATGCTTTTCTCAGGCTGACAAAACACATGCTAACCATATCCAAAAACTTTTGCAACCACACCAGTATCCATACAAGGAGAATCGCTCCACTATTTCATGGCCAGACGGATCCCTATTAGATGACAGAAACTTCATATGACTGAAACTCATTTGACTGAGACCATAAGACTGAAATTTCAAAATACTGAAAAATCACTTGACTGAAAACCATAATACTGAAATCTTACAATGCTAAATTTCAACAAACTGAATTGTAAAGTGGACGGTATAAAACCAGAATAGGTGGGGGGCTGTGCCCCCCAACTATATATACTAACTCCAGGATTGCACTATAGTGGGGAAAAGGCATATACCTTTTCCCCACTGTAATGCAATCCTGGGAGTTAACCCCCACCTATTCTGATTTTATATCGTCTACTTTACAATTCAGTTTGTTGAAATTTAGCATTGTAAGATTTCAGTATTATGGGTTTCGGTCAAGTGATTTTTCAGTATTTTGAAATTTCAGTCTTATGGTCTCAGTCAAATGGGATTCAGTCAAATGAAGTTTTTATCATCTGATAGGAATCCGGCCAGACATATTCTTTGTTTCTTTTTCTGAATGAAAGGCTGAGTTGCTGTACACAGGCACCTCTCCAGCAACATGGCATAATCTTTTCCAGTAAAGCTGAGGATCATG